>NC_091573.1:6407546-6410046 GCF_042767895.1 Penaeus vannamei | reverse complement strand
GGTTCATTGAAGTTAGGAATATGATATGACTCTTTGTTGAGGTTCATTGAAGTTAGGAATATGATATGACTTTTTGTTGGTTCATTGAAGTTAGGGATATAATATGACTTTTTGTTGGTTCATTGAAGTTAGGAATATGATATGACTTTTTTTTGTTGAGGTTCATTGAAGTTAGGAATATGATATGACTCTTTGTTGAGGTTCATTGAAGTTAGGAATATGATATGACTCTTTGTTGGTTCATTGAAGTAGAATATGATAGTACTTTTTGTTGGTTCAATAGTTAGGAAAATGATATGACTTTTTGTTGGTTCATTGAAGTTAGGAATATGATATGACTTTTTTTTGTTGAGGTTCATTGAAGTTAGGAATATGATATGACTCTTTGTTGAGGTTCATTGAAGTTAGGAATATGATATGACTCTTTGTTGGTTCATTGAAGTTAGGAATATGATATGACTCTTTGTTGAGGTTCATTGAAGTTAGGAATATGATATGACTCTTTGTTGAGGTTCATTGAAGTTAGGAATATGATATGACTTTTTGTTGGTTCATTGAAGTTAGGGATATAATATGACTTTTTGTTGGTTCATTGAAGTTAGGAATATGATATGACTTTTTTTTGTTGAGGTTCATTGAAGTTAGGAATATGATATGACTCTTTGTTGAGGTTCATTGAAGTTAGGAATATGATATGACTTTTTGTTGAGGTTCATTGAAGTTAGGAATATGATATGACTTTTTGTTGGTTCATTGAAGTTAGGAATATGATATGACTTTTTGTTGAGGTTCATTGAAGTTAGGAATATGATATGACTTTTTGTTGGTTCATTGAAGTTAGGAATATGATATGACTTTTTGTTGGTTCATTGAAGTTAGGAATATGATATGACTTTTTGTTGGTTCATTGAAGTTAGGAATATGATATGACTTTTTGTTGGTTCATTGAAGTTAGGAATATGATATGACTTTTTGTTGAGGTTCATTGAAGTTAGGAATATGATATGACTTTTTGTTGGTTCATTGAAGTTAGGAATATGATATGACTTTTTGTTGGTTCATTGAAGTTAGGAATATGATATGACTTTTTGTTGAGGTTCATTGAAGTTAGGAATATGATATGACTTTTTGTTGGTTCATTGAAGTTAGGAATATGATATGACTTTTTGTTGGTTCATTGAAGTTAAGAATATGATATGACTTTTTGTTGAGGTTCATTGAAGTTAGGAATATGATATGACTTTTTGTTGGTTCATTGAAGTTAGGAATATGATATGACTTTTTGTTGGTTCATTGAAGTTAGGAATATGATATGACTTTTTGTTGAGGTTCATTGAAGTTAGGAATATGATATGACTTTTTGTTGAGGTTCATTGAAGTTAGGAATATGATATGACTTTTTGTTGGTTCATTGAAGTTAGGAATATGATATGACTTTTTGTTGGTTCATTGAAGTTAGGAATATGATATGACTTTTTTGTTGGTTCATTGAAGTAGGGAATATGATATGACTTTTTGTTGAGGTTCATTGAAGTTAGGAATATGATATGACTTTTTGTTGGTTCATTGAAGTTAGGAATATGATATGACTTTTTGTTGGTTCATTGAAGTTAGGAATATGATATGACTTTTTGTTGGTTCATTGAAGTTAGGAATATGATATGACTTTTTGTTGAGGTTCATTGAAGTTAGGAATATGATATGACTTTTTGTTGGTTCATTGAAGTTAGGAATATGATATGACTTTTTGTTGGTTCATTGAAGTTAGGAATATGATATGACTTTTTGTTGAGGTTCATTGAAGTTAGGAATATGATATGACTTTTTGTTGAGGTTCATTGAAGTTAGGAATATGATATGACTTTTTGTTGGTTCATTGAAGTTAGGAATATGATATGACTTTTTGTTGGTTCATTGAAGTTAGGAATATGATATGACTTTTTGTTGAGGTTCATTGAAGTTAGGAATATGATATGACTTTTTGTTGGTTCATTGAAGTTAGGAATATGATATGACTTTTTGTTGAGGTTCATTGAAGTTAGGAATATGATATGACTTTTTGTTGGTTCATTGAAGTTAGGAATATGATATGACTTTTTGTTGAGGTTCATTGAAGTTAGGAATATGATATGACTTTTTGTTGGTTCATTGAAGTTAGGAATATGATATGACTTTTTGTTGGTTCATTGAAGTTAGGAATATGATATGACTTTTTGTGAGGTTCATTGAAGTTAGGAATATGATATGACTTTTTTGTTGGTTCATTGAAGTTAGGAATATGATATGACTTTTTGTTGAGGTTCATTGAAGTTAGGAATATGATATGACTTTTTGTTAGGTTCATTGAAGTTAGGAATATGATATGACTTTTTGTTGGTTCATTGAGTTAAGGAATATGATATGACTTTTTGTTGGTTCATTGAAGTTAGGAATATGATATGATTTTTTGTTGGTTCATTGAAGTTAGGAATATGATATGACTTTTTGTTGGTTCATTGAA
>NC_091573.1:6370046-6402546 GCF_042767895.1 Penaeus vannamei | reverse complement strand
AGGGGATGGGGCGGAGGAGAAGGAGGTGGGGGTGGGATAGTGGAGGGTGGGATAGCTTAGGGGGAGGAGGAGGGGGTGGGGTAGTGGAGGGGGAGGAGGAGGGGGTGGGATAGTGGAGGGGGTGGGGTTCTCTGAATTTTGGTCTCGTTGCCCGGTACAGGAATGGGTCGTTTTGGGTGATGGGATGGTTTGCGGGTGGTTCTGTGTTTGGCTTTCCTTTTCTGTCTTTTAGATTTACTTCTTTGTCTTCTTGGTCGTCTTCGTATTCTCCTCCTCTTCTTGTTCTTCGTCTTCATTGTCTTCCTTTCTTCTTCTATTCCATTTTTTTGCGTCTGTTAATCTATTACTTTTATTCTCCTATTCACATTCTTCTGTTTTCTTCTTTGTCTATTATTTTCTTTTTTCTTCTTCATGTTCTTCCTCCTTATGTCTTTTTTTTCTTTCGCTATTTTCCTCTCTTTTTGCCTTCCCTTTTCTATATTTTTTATGTAAATAAAGACCCTACAATTTTTCACGAAATTCCATAAAACCAAAACTTGAAGAACCTCAAAGTAATATGAATAAGAGAGAGAGAGAGAGAGAGAGAGAGAGAGAGAGAGAGACAGAGACAGAGACAGAGACAGAGACAGAGACAGACAGACAGTCAGACAGACAGAGAGATTAGGATAAATAGGATATAAAAGACATCCGGTAATAAATGAAGACGATTAAGAAGTCTCATAAGAAATGCATTTTCTGTCCCACGGTGATTACAAACAATTTTAGTCTGTCCTTGAAGGATGAAAAATCCCCTTTGTCTAACGATATAATTAGTCCGAGTTAATGCCTATTAAGTCATTAATTATGTGATTGTGGTGAATAGATTGATTGTTTTGCGGTGTATTGAAAGAGTAGAAATTGAGGGGGGGAAATGTCGGATAAAAATAAAATAAAAGGTAGGGGATAAAAAGGGTAATGTATAGGTATTCAGTAATAAGGTAGAATAAAATTAATGTATTTAAATGAAATCTGAAATAACCGGCAAATGTAATGTCTCAGATATTAAGAAAAAGTACGGCATATTCTCTTCTTTTTCTCAGTATCTCCCTCGCGATCTATAAATTCCATAAACAAACAGATATAGACACATCCGTCGTCTTTAACGCTCCTCTAAATCCTCTTCCTCCGCCTCTTCCTGGAATCCAATCCCTTATAGCAAAGGATTTGAGACTCCAAGACGAGAGACAATCGCAGGAAGCTGTTATTATAGACTCGATGGGGGGTTGGGATGCGTCAGGGGAGGGGGGAAGGGGGTAGGGAGGGGGGTGAGGGAGGAAATCCCTTATTGCAAAATGTTGCTTGTTTTCTCGCCTCTAACTCAAATGAATGGCGATTTGTTTTTTGTTTTGTTTTGTTTGGATTGTATCGTCGGTGTCGGTCGGTGATGATGTTTGTGTATGTGTTGTGTTGTGTAAGATGTGTAGGTAGGTGGAGAATATTTTTGTGTAAGGGTTGGTTTTATTTGTTAGGATTAAAGTGTTTCTCTCTCTCTCTCTCTCTCTCTCTCTCTCTCTCTCTCTCTCTCTCTCTCTCTCTCTCTCTCTCTCTCTCTCTCTCTCTCTCTCTCTCTCTCTCTCTCTCTCTCTCTCTCTTTAGTTATTGATGGTATTTCGTTTTCTTAGCTTGTACGAAGGATTCGGATGGGTAGTTTGATAGACAGTTAGACGGGAAAAAAGGTTGTTTGGCACCTGCCTGTAACATAAGTACATGGTAACATAATTACTATTTATCTTGTGTATTTTTTTTTTTTCTTCTTCTTCTTCTCCTTCTTCTTTTTAGGGGGAGAGGTTGCGTCAGGAGGACTGAGGCAGATGGGTGGAAGGATGTAATTATTAATAGTTTTCATATATTAGCTACAACTGAATTACTTTGCTACATTAGTTTGTCGGTTCTTGTGTTATTAAGTTGGATCATTGTATTACTAAGATTGTGTTGCATTTGGTCTGTTGATAGGAATGAACAAGGATATAAAAATAGATTGAGATTACTAGAATGTTGTATTTTCTTATATTACCATGCCGGAAAAAGTAGTTGATTTATTATTAATTATTTATTTGATTTTGTTACTACTTATCAATAAATCATACAACTTTTTCCATATTATTATTGTCATTATTATTATTGTTGTTGTTAGGGGCAGTGTTAATATTATTATTATTATCATAATTATTATCACTATTGTTGTTGTTAGAACTAATGTTATTATTACTATTATTATTATTCATACAATCTGGTATGTGGAATTTTGTTCGATTCGTTTGTAAAGTCTATATTCTAATTACTGTTACTTATTGTTATTCCATTTTCGGTATCTGTGTCAATAATTTCCATCATTATCGTCATACGCGTCATTATCATACATGCAGTGATGTAACTGTTCCTATCATCATTATTGATATTATCATTTCTCCGAAGAATTTTTTTACTTTTCAAAGGCGTTTACATTATATTCAAACCACGCTTTGACCTATTTGTTTTATCATTTCGAACCACATTTTTCGTCAACAGATGTTTTCTCTCTCTCTCTCTCTCTCTCTCTCTCTCTCTCTCTCTCTCTCTCTCTCTCTCTCTCTCTCTCTCTCTCTCTCTCTCTCTCTCTGTCTCTCTCTCTCTCTCTCTCTCTTCTCTCTCTCTCTCTCTCTCTCTCTCTCTCTCTCTCTCTCTCTCTCTCTCTCTCTCTCTCTCTCTCTCTCTCTCTCTCTCTCTCTAACGAAATCATTTTCAAATGCCGTTACTGAAAAACATTACCTTTCTCAATTACATAATTTTAGAAACCTTTATATATTAATTTATCTTTTTGAACCCACACTTTTATCTGTCCATTTATCTTTTTTTGAAACCACACTTATCTGTCCATTTATCTCTAATAAAGCCACACCATTATCTATTCAGTTATCTTTTTTGAGACTTTTTTTTCGTATATATAAGTTTCATTTTTTTTATTTTTTATTTTTTTTCGTTTATATAATTTCTCCAATTTTTTTTTAAACATTGTTTTCCGTTTAAGTCATCACATCTCTATTTTATTATCATTTATTTACATTTTTTTTCTTATATTATAATTTCTCTATTGTTTTAACATTATATTTCATATCATCATCTCAGTAAATAAAAATCGTTTATATCGTAATTTCCTTTTTTTAACCTTTCTTTCATTTATATCATCACTTCTGTAAACAAAAAATCATTTACAGAACATATATTTTTTATTTTTAATATATATATATATTTTTTTCGTTCACACCATCCTTTCTCTAACGAAAACCACCCTATTGCAGAGGAGGGAGCCACGAAGGAATTCAGCTGCGCCCGCCCTATGGTCGGGAGGTACGTCTTCGTGCAGATGGTGGGCGTGGAAGGCTCCATGTCCCTGTGCGAGGTGGAGGTGTACTCGAAGCAAGGTGAGTGTGGGCTAGGGGCGGGGGCGGGGGCGGGGGGAGGGGTGTGTGAGTGTTTGTTTGTAAGCGGGGGTGGGAGGGGGTGAGTATTTGTTTGTGGGCGGGGGCGGGGGGAGGGGTGAGTGTTTGTTTGTGGGCGGGGGGCGGGGTGTGAGTGTTTGTTTGTGAGCGGGGGGAGGGGTGTGTGAGTGTTTGTTTGTGAGCGGGGGCGGGGACGGAGGTGTGTGTGTTTGTTTGTGGGCGGGAAGTGTTTGGGAGTCTTTGTTTGTGTGTGTTTGGGGGGATTGTGTTTGTTTGTGTGCTTTAGGTGTACTCATAGCAAGGTAAGTGTGGGCCGGGGGGAGTGTTTGTGAGTGTTTGGTTGTGTTCTGGGGGATTGTGTTTTGTTTGTTGGGGGGGAGGGGAGGTTGTTTGTGTGTGTTTGGGGGGATTGTGTCTATTTGTGTGCTTTAGGTGTACTCGAAGCAAGGTGAGTGTGGGCGGGGGGGGGGGTTATGAGTGTTTGTTTGTGTGTTCTGGGGGATTGTGCTTTGTTTGTAGGTAGGGAGCGGCTTGTGTATGTTTTGGGGGAATCGTGTTTGTTTTTGTGCTTTAGGTGTACTCGGAGTAGGGTAAGTGTAGGCGGGAGGCGTGTGTGAGTGTTTGTGTGTGTTTTTTTTGTCAGTTTTGAGGGATTGTGTTTGTTTGTGTGTTTGTGGGCCTTAAGGAGTTATGCTTTGTTTGTTTGTTTTAGGAGATTGTGTTTGCGTGTATTTTGTTTGTGTGTTTGGGTGTTGCGTGCTTGCCTCTGCTTTGTTTACGGCTAATGGGATATGTTTCAAGTTTTATAAAGCGTTTTCGTCTAAGTGTTTGTTTGTATGTGTGTGGGTGAGTTTCCTTGTACATGCTTGGGTTGGTGGGTGAGTTTTTTTTTTCTTCTTCTTCTTTCTTCCTTTTTCTTCTTCTTTCTTCCTTTTTCTTCTTTTTCTTCTTTCTTCCTTTTTCTTCTTCTTCTTCTTTCTTTCTTTTTCTTCTTCTTCTTTCTTCCTTTTTCTTCTTCTTCTTCTTCTTTCTTCCTTTTTCATCTTCTTCTTCTTCTTCTTCTTCTTCTTCTTTTCTTCGGTGGGGAGTGGCTGAGAGAAGTTTCTGGTCGTAGTCTTTTGTATCACTGTATATGCTTTGTTTGTTTGTATGTTTGTCAGTGAAGTGGTATAATCTAGTGTGGAAGAATGATTTATATGTCTTCCTTGTCGGTAGGAAAGGCTATGATATTAAGATTCTACGTGGGGCTGCTTCTGCACTTTCGCAACAGCAATAACAGAAATATAAATACGTTAGCTTATTCCACATTTTAAACTTTACATCAATAGCGATATACTTTTGTTTTTTTTTAAAGTGTGTATGTTGTTTTGATTATATTTATTTTACTTGCTGGAGCTGAAAAAATAAATGAGGTTGTGACTAGTATTACGTGCTTAGAAATCTATTAATATACAAGCAGGATTAAGTTCAATGTCCTTGCATGTTGTTTTTATTTCATTTTACTTTTGTATTTTCCTCTTTTTTTCTTTTCCTTTGCACTATTTCACCCGTTTCACAGATCTAGAAAGATGTTTTGGATAAAGATTCATTGCAGAGAAACGAGAGATGAACTTGTGTTCAATGTTGCATTTGATACTGAAAGCCGATGCGAGATGGCGCTGTTATCGAACACTTGGCAACTCGTTAAAACTCAGTTGTTTCTTTCTCAATTTCTTTCTTTTTTTTCTCTCTCTATCTCGGTTGATTCAATAGCTTAGTTTTTTTTTCTTTTGCTTTTTGTTTTGTTTTTTTTTGGCCCATTTCTATTTCGTCATTATAATGCGGAAAGGGAAAAAAATCTGTTACTTCGATCAACAATACGAAACCACGCCCATTATTGAGAAAACTAAGCCTTGTGTATACCTTAGACACAGGCTGCGTAAGGATCAATTTCCTTTGCTGTTTTAGATTTCATTACCTTTATTTGATACCCCAATCTGACTCTTCTTAATAGGCGTAATAAGGCTGATTATTCTCTGCAGGCCTTGTTACCCTTCATCAGAGAGAATGCAGTGTTGCCACGTCATCTTTTCCCGCCACATTTCCTTGAGATTTCATTTGTTCCTCTTTTATTAATTGATTTAATTAATGTCTTAGTCGTTTGTCTTTGCGATTTGGTTGGCATGATACGGAAATCTTTTCGATTCTGTTAAAATTCATGTATTATAAAGACATTTATAATACATATTTGATTGCATATCTGGCATTGCATTTTATAGTTAATGTATACATTTGTTAAAATTGTTTCTTTATTTGTTTCTTTTAAATTCCATTCACTTTTGTCTTACCAGATAGCAGTTATGTTTATTGTAGATTTCAATGTACGATTATATATATATATATATATATATATATATATATATATATATATATACATATATATATATACATATATGTATATATATATACATATGTGTTTATATATACATATATATATGTATATATGTATATATATGTGTGTGTGTGTGGGGGTAAATATATATATATATATATATATATATATATATATATATATATATATATATATATATATATATTGTGTGTGTGTGTATCATATATATATGTACATGAAGGTCTTTGAACATCGGCCCAATTTAATCCCATTAGAGTATTCGTGTCTATAGCATATGTTTTCATATTCCGCACATTCTTGCCATGGTTCCGGAAGGTGTCATGTGTGCGAGGAATGTGACAGGTGCATGACAACCCTGACAGCTATTTCCTAATGTTAAGTGTAATTTCACTTTACATTCAGACTTCACTTCACCTCAGTCGCTTCCTCGTCTAGGTTGTGTTTAAAATCTTTTCGTCTTATTTTTTTTCTTTAATTGGATTTAGATTTGTATGATTTGAAAATAAACATAAAAGAAAAATAGTAACTATTAGTTTAAAAATGAAAAAGAAAATCATTTTTCTTTAACCGTACCATGTTTATTATCCCTTTTTCATCTATTTTCTTATATCCCGCATTCGTCTTTCTGTAATTAATGAAGCACAAAAATACTAGTAGCATTTTCATCTTGACGACAGAAAGGAAAATCCGTTTTCTTTGCCGCGACCACAACCTCATCCGCCGTCAATAGAAAACGGGGACGATAATTATGACGTCATAATCGCGTCACGCTTCGTAATGGGGACATTTGCAGAGCGAACTGAAGGTGTTTGCAATGTCGTTTCTTCTTGCACTGTTGCGTTCGTGTTGTCCTGGGAAGAGAAGCGGAGTTCTTGATACCCTGTGATTTTACTGTGTTTGTCTGAATTCGTTCCGCCGTAAACCTTGATGCTGGATTTTATCGGATGGTTTAGATATTGTGGGAAGTCTTGGTATTGGATAGCAATTAGGTATTATATATATGTATATGTGTGTGTATGCATATATGCTCATACATATATATGTATATATATATATATATATATATATATATATATATATATATATATTTATATATGTGTGTGTGTGTGTGTGTGTGTGTGTGTGTGTGTGTGTGTGTGTGTTTGTATGCGTGTGTGTGTGTGTGTGTGTGTGTGTGTGTGTGTGTATGTATGTGTGTGTGTGTGTGGGTATGAGTGTGTGTGTGTGTATGTATCTGGGGAGAGAGAGAGAACCAGAGAAAGAGAAGCAGATAGGAAGGACAGAGGGAAAGAAAGGCATGGTTACCTGATGTTATGATATATGTGTAAATATATCGATTTATTTATCTGTACAAATATGCTACATATTACATAGAAATATCCACCTTCTCATATCTTTCATATATATCCCACGTAAACAAGACTTCAAACACCCCATTCAGGTAAAAAAATAAAAATATAATCATGTTATATCATAGTAGATTACAACTTCAAATTCCCATTCAGGTGAAATTATAATATAATCTTATTTCATCTACTGAGATGAAATCATAACATAAATAACATAACATAACATAAATAATAACATAACATAAATATAACATAACATAACATAAATATAACATAACATAACATAAATAAATAATAACATAAATAACATAACATAACATAAATAATAACATAACATAACATAAATAGATAAATAAATAACATAACATAAAATAAAAAATCATAACACATCACAGGAGATTACAATATATTCCTTTCTTTCAGAATTCTCCAAAGAGAAGTGCACAGACAAGGCTGACCTTTCCACCCTCGGCATCTTCAACCAAACATGTTACGAGTTTCAAGTAAGTTTCAATCTTTCCCTTCGTTTTGTTTTGTTTTTCTTCTTCTTTTCTTGTTTCCCTTTTTTTAATTTCCTGCTTTGTGTGTCGGTGAGTTTTGTTTTCATGTTTATATTTGTTGTTTGTGGTTGTCGTTTTTTAGTGTTTAAGTTGGTTCTTTGTGGGTGAATTTGTAATGTCTTAAATAGTTTTCATGAAAAATGGTTCCAATTAATGTTTGCATTTTATGTGTTGCGATTAAGATTATGATTTTTAAAAAAATATATGCTGGTATGTGCGTTTTTTGTGTGTATGTGTGTGTGCGTTTTTGTGTGTGTGTGTGTGTGTGTGTGTGTGTGTGTGTGTGTGTGTGCGTGCGAGTGTTAGTGTGTTTAATCATGATTCTATCCACAAACCACAGCATCCTCTTACCCGCACACTAACAACACCTTTCCCCTCCCCCCCCTCCACCCCACAGATCACAGAGGGCGGGACGTTCGAGCGAGGTCGCGAGTACTGCCAGGCGCGGGGCGGTGACCTCGTCCACGGGATAGGCAAGGTCACGCACTCCTTCCTGGTGTCGGAAATGGAGAGGGTCAAGGACAAGACGAAGACGCAGCTGATCTGGATCGGGGCGCAGAAGGAGCCGTCGTTCATCTCTCGCACTTGGAGATGGGTTGACGGTAGGTGGAGGTGGTATGGTAGAAGGGGAAGGGGAAAAGAGGGATAGGGAGAGGGGGATAGGGAGGGAGGGAGGGAGGGAGAGAGGGAAGGAGAGGGAGGGATGGAGAGAGGAAGAGAGGGAGGAAAGGGGAAAGGGAGGGATAGGGATAGACGGAAAGGGAGGGAGGGAGGAGAAGAGAGAGAGGGAGGAGAGGAGAGAGAGAGAGGAGAAAAGAGAGAGGGAGGAGAAGAGAGAGAGAGAGAGAGAGAGAGAGAGAAATTAAAAAGAAAGAGAAAGAATAAAAGAAAGGGAGCCAGGGACGTAGGAGAAGGGAGACAAGGAGGAGGAGAGTGAGTGCGTGATTGAGAGAGAGAGAGAGAGAGAGAGAGAGAAGGTGAAAAAGAAAGAGACAGAGAATAAAAGAAAGGGAGCCAGGGAGGGAAGAAGGGAGAGAGAGGGAGAGGGAGAGACTAACACTGGGAGACCAAGACCGCAGCATATGGAATATGGAATTAACACGCATTAACACAGGAAATCCAAGACCCAGTGTATGGAATGTGTGAAATGGTACACAGGAAGCCAAAGACAGCGACGTGAGAGAAGAGAAAGTAACACACAGTAAGCCCAACACAGTACCGTATAGAAATTTGAAATGACGCACAGTAGATTAAGCTCATTAATGTATAAAGAGTAGAGGAAATGTTACAAATACGTACATTAATAACGACAAAATATGATTAAAGTTACCAGAAATACCAAAACAAAATTACAAAACATACATTAATAATGGAAATATCCATAACGTCAAAAGCAATACTAAAAGAATAAAAAAAAATCAAAACGGACACATTAATGACGACATAAAACACAACAAAGTTTTCATTTCTTTGAGTTCCTCCTTAAAGAAGAATCCATTTTCTTCAAAGGCGTTGCAATCTGTGTTTCTCTTTTATTGTGGGCGTGTGTTGGTTCATTTCCTTACACGTTACTGTTAGTGCGAGTGGCTGATAAGGGGTAAAGAAATTTAAATTGGGTATCATAAGAGGTTGATTTACGATAAACCCAGTGGGAAAATATTGGGAATGTATAAAGAGAATGTGTACGTCAGGTAAATACATTACATGTACGGTAGAATGGGTATATATATATATATGCGTTTGTGTGTATACATACATATATATACATACGTACATGTACAGTACGTATGTATGTATATGTACGCATGAAAAATCCTCCCTCTTACTCCCTCGCCTCCCAATCATCATTGTTATATACACACACTACCTTCTCTTCTGCCCTATCGACTTAATCACTTTCCTCCACCTTTCCCCTCTTCCTATTTATCGAAACTCCACTTTCTCTTTCTCATCTCCATCCCTTCCCTTTCCGAGATCAAGTCAGACAAGAGAAAAGATAAAAAATAGGAGTCATATTTCATCCTTAAAATTCCTGGACAAACACGTTGAATCAGCTGTTTTTTCGGGAGACTTTCAATTGTTGTGAAAAAATAAAAGGGATGTTTTGGAAGTCTTCACTATCACTTTCTGATTGTTTTTTTTTTATCTTTTCTTTCTTTGTTTATTTCTGTTTCTCTAATCTCATATCTCTGTTATCTTTGGAGATGTATAGTATATTGTTCTTATGTAATGTTTTGTGTTAATTTTAATGTTAATTTTCCCTTTTCGAATAGATTTTAGTTAGGTATTTTTAAAATATTTAATTATATTTAATTGCCTTATGTTTCGAAACGTTAAAAATATCAAATAGTCTGTATAAACAGAAAGCACAAATATAATATAGTCTGTTTGTGTAAACAGAAAGCACTTTTAAATTAATTTCAAGTACCTTGGAATTCACTGACGACCGCGTCCTATTGTCTGCAACAGCGAGGTGATGTTGCAGAATGTGCAATCCTATGGCAACATAAAATTTGCATGTCACTATATTACGTAATCCTTAATGTTTTTTTAGTGATGAATATGTGTGTTGTGTGTTGTTTACTTTTCTCGTAAATTACGGTAAAAGAACCGGTAACTTGAGATTATTGGAGAGTTTGAGAAGGGATTAATCCAAAAATAAATAGGTGATTACTATAAATTAAGACGAAGACTGCGGTTGTTTTTTATCAGTACATCATAATTATAAATACGTATTATTTGGAACATGTTGGTCCGTGTGCCAAAAACAACACATCTAATAAGTGATACACGGGAATTTCAGAAAAAAAATCTAGACAAAAAATAATAAATAACCCACTATACCTCCATGCGACAAAAAGTAAAATATTATTTCTTGATGAAAATGTTTGACCCATTTCCTTAAAATCCCACCCACCATACCTCCATCCCTCAAACCCTAAAGAAATCGTGAACTAGTTTTCTCTTTGTCTCCCATCCATATTTTAAAAGAAAAAAAAACAAGCGACGTTCGCCTGGCGCAGGCATCATAACCCGTGACGTCACGCGGGAAGATCTGCGAACGGGGCTGTTACGTCATCGCTTTCATGTCCCAGTTCTGCTGTTGCGTGACGCCCCTTTAACCTGTTGTCTTGGGGTTATCTTTGGGTTTATTGTGTCACTTATTAATGCCAAAACACGTACTAGTGATTATGACTTCATCGATTAATCAAATTGAAGTTGTTATTGACTGATTTATTTCTTATTTCCAATCTATATCACTTAGAAAGAAATTTAATACATTTTTTTTTAGAATTGATGTTTTGCCCCATTTAATCTTTCTGCCTACTCTTTGTTTCCTATTGTATTATCTCTTTTTTAACTTTCATTATTGGTAAATTACGTACAAAAATAATGGTCTAGCTAAATTCGCTTTTTAATTGGCTCTGCTCATTATACAACAAATGGGTCTAGCGACACTAATTATTATCATCACTCTCTCTTTCTCTCTCCTTCGCTGCTGACCGATGAACACAATTTATGACTGAACGCAAAAAAGTGCAATTTTAGCATAATAATTGGTTAGGTATTTCAAATTAATCCAACAACATAATGATAATGATGTTATTATCCACATCTCTATTTTCCAATATTCTTTCGCAGAATTATAAAAAAAAATATCACTCCCAGAAACCCAAACTGTACTTTCTATCTATAGAACCCACCGGACCTTGAATCCCTAAAACCTCAAAACCTTAAAACACGATCCCTAAATCCCTGATCCCTAAAATTACCCCCACCAGTTCTCTTAAAAGACTCGAACCCCCTAAAAGACACCCCATTCCTATCCTTCTTAGTCCTTCTAACCATCCTTAACCCCCCCCCTTAAAACCTCCTCAGAACATCTTCAAATTCCCTAAAACCCCTTAGGCCTCCTTAAACCCTCACCCTTGAATCCCTAAAATCCCATAAGAATTCCTTAAATCAAGAACGAACAATCCCTTTAAACTCCCTCCCCTCCCACCAGAAAATAGTAGAAAAAAATATAGTAAAACAAAAATAAAAAACAAACAAACAAGAGCATTAACCCCATTCAACCCCCTCAAAGCCTCCACAAACCAACCCCTAAACCCTCCCTCCCGCCCCCAGACGAGATCGTCGAGAAACCCCGGTGGGGGCGCGACCAACCCAACAACTACAACGGCCAACAGAACTGCGTGGTGCTGGACGGGGGGCGAGAGTGGCAGTGGAACGACGTCGGGTGCGAGCTCAACTACTTGCACTGGATCTGCCAGTACCGTGAGTAGTTTTTGGTTGTCTTTTTTGTTGTTGTTTTTGGTTGTCTGTTTTGTTGTTTTTTTTGTGTTTTTTGTTGTCAGTTTTGTTGTCTTTTTTTGTGGTTTTTGTGGTTTTTTGTCTTTTTTGTCTTTTTTGCGGGTGTGATGGTTGTTATTGGTGTGATTATTTGTATTAGTGTTTTGATATCATATGCATTGTTTTTTTTTTCGGTATTTTCATTTCCGTCTTCATTTTTGTCATATTCATCTTCATATTCATATTCATGTAGATATTCATATTCACATAGATATTTATAATCACATAGATATTCATAATCATCCCCATTAAATATGTGTACCGCCATTACCTACCTCTTCGTTATTATCACTTGAATCATATTCATTCCCATTACATCACACCCTTATCACATCACCCCCCTTTACCTTACCATCACCCCCCTTACCTTACCATCACCCCCTTTACCTTACCATCACCCCCTTTACCTTACCATCACCCCCCTTACCTTACCACCACCCCCTTTACCTTACCATCACCCCCCTTACCCTACCATCACCCCCTTTACCTTACCATCACCCCCCTTTACCTTACCATCACCCCCCTTACCTTACCATCACCCCCCTTACCTTACCATCACCCCCTTTACCTTACCATCACCGCCCCCTTACCTTACCATCACCTCCCTTACCTTACCATCACCCCCTTACCTTACCATCACCCCCCTTACCTTACCATCACCCCCCTTTACCTTACCATCACCCCCCTTTACCTTACCATCACCCCCCTTACCTTACCATCACCCCCCTTTACCTTACCATCACCCCCTTTACCTTACCATCACCCCCTTTACCTTACCATCACCCCCTTTACCTTACCATCACCCCCTTACCTTACCATCACCCCCCTTACCATACCATCTCCTCCCTTACCTTACCATCACCCCCTTGCCTTACCATCACCCCCTTACCTTACCATCACCCCTTTTACCTTACCATCACCCTCTTTACCTTACCATCACCCCCTTACCTTGTCATCACCCCCCTTACCTTACCATCACCCCCCTTACCATACCATCAACCCCCTCACCTTACCATCACCCCCTTACCTTACCATCACCACCCTTACCTTACCATCACCCCCCTTACCTTACCATCACCACCCTTACCTTACCATCACCCCCCTTACCTTACCATCACCCCCCTTTACCTTACCATCACCCCCCCTTACCTTACCATCACCCCCCTTACCTTACCATCACCCCCCTTACCTTACCATCACCCCCCTTACCTTACCATCACCCCCCTTTACCTTACCATCACCCCCCTTACCTTACCATCACCCCCCTTTACCATACCATCACCCCCCTTACCTTACCATCACCCCCCTTTACCTTACCATCACCCCCTTTACCTTACCATCACCCCCCTTACCTTACCATACCATCACCCCCCTTACCTTACCATACCATCACCCCCCTTACCTTACCATACCACCACCCCCCCTTACCTTACCATCACCCCCCTTTACCTTACCATCACCCCCTTACCATACCACCACCACCCTTACCTTACCATCACCCCCCTTTACCATACCATCACCCCCCTTACCATACCATCACCCCCCTTACCTTACCATCACCCCCCTACCTTACCATCACCCACCCCCTTACCTTACCATCACCCCCCTTACCTTACCATCACCCACCCTTTACCTTACCATCACCCCCTCTACCTTACCATCACCCCCCTTACCTTACCATCACCCCCCTTTACCTTACCATCACCCCCCCTTACCATACCACCACCCCCTTACCTTACCATCACCCCCCTTTACCTTACCATCACCCCCCCTTACCTTACCATCACCCCCCTTACCTTACCATCACCCACCTCTACCTTACCATCACCCACCTCTACCTTACCATCACCCCCCTTACCTTACCATCACCCCCCTTTACCTTACCATCACCTCCCTTACCATACCACCACCCCCCTTACCTTATCATCACCCCCCTTACCTTACCACCATTATCCCTTTACCCTACCACCACCACCCTTACCTTACCACCATTATCCCCGCAGAACCGACGTCCTGTGGCTCGCCGGACCGGAACGAGAACACGACCATATCGACCACCGAAACGACTACGGATACCACGGTCACCTACGCGTGCCCCGTGGGTAACATGGTCGTGGGCCACGTTAACCGGACGTGTCTGAGGTCGGGCTTCTGGAGCGGCACCCCCCCGACCTGCAAGTGTGAGTGTTGGGAGGGAGGATGGGGTTGGTGGAGGGGGGGGGTTGGGGTTGGAGGAGGGGGGTGGGGTTGGAGGAGGGAGTTGGGGTTGGTGAAGGATGGAGGAGGAGGGGGGTGGGGTTGAATATGGGTGGTTGGTGGGGAAGTGGTTGGTGGCTGGTGTAGGAGGGGGATGGGGTTGGGGTTGGAGGAGGGTGGTGGAGAAGAGGGTTGGGGTTGGAGGAAGGTGGTGGAAAAGGGGGATGGGGTTGGAGGAGAAGGGTGGAGAAGGGGGTTGGGGTTGGAGGAGGGGGGTGCAGAAGGGGGTTGGGGTTGGAGGCGGGGGGTGGAGAAGGGGGTTGGGGTTGGAGGAGGGGGGTGCAGAAGGGGGTTGGGGTTGGAGGAGGGGGTGGGGTTGGAGGAGGGGGTTGGGGTTGGATAAGGGTGGTGGAGAAGGGGGTTGGGGTTGGAGGAGGGGGTGGAGAAGGGGGTTAGGGTTGAATAAGGGTGGTTCGTGCGGAAGGGGTTGGAGATGGGTGGAGTGTGTTTTTAGGGTTCAAAAAAAGGGTTTGGTGTGTTTTGGGTGAAATGTGGTGTTTCATTTTATTTGGGGGAATTAATTTTTACCCCACGCTACTACGGTTTTCTTTCTTTTTTTTCTTTTTGAGTACATCCATTTCCCAACGTGTTTGTGTACCATTGCCTCCTACTTATACTGCAAATTGAACAAAAAAATTATGAATTAATCAACAACATCCATATTCCAAAGAGCCAACGCATCATCACTCCCTCCATCAACAACAAATCAAACAACATCAATTAATAGAAAACAAAAATCTAACATCACATTAACGCACCGACAGACGTTGACTGCGGAAGCCCCAAGGAAATCGAGGACGGTACAATGGTCCTGGTAGACGGCCGTACCACACACGGAGCCAAAGCGGTTTATGAGTGTACCACAAACTACACTATTGTTGGGGAAGATACAGCTGTGTGTTCCGATAACGGTACTTGGTCCCCCGAAGCTCCGCAGTGTCTCTGTAAGTTGTTATTGTTGTTTATCTTTGTATTTTGCTTGATTTTGCTCTTGATAGTGTAGTTTGTTGATATGCTGTTCTTCTTCATCTTCTTTTTATCTTTCTTTTTCCCTTTTTTTGCTGTGATATATTTTTTTGTGGAATATGTTTTTTTATTATTATTTCTTTTTGTGTGTGCTATTAAGGTTATTTTTCTTCTTAGTTTCATTTTTTAAAAGTTTATTCTATCCTGTTCCATATATTTTTTCCGCCATAGCATTTGTTATAACTTATCTTAGTGTTAATAATTAGTATAGTGTTATTTTTCGTGTTAAAGCTTTCACTGCTTTAAATTGTTTTTTTTACCTGTAGTCATACTATTCTGTTTGTTTGTTGTTTGTAGTTTGTGACTGTCGGCTTTGGTGGCTGTTTGTGTGCGATTTGAGGAAAGGTTTTTGAGGTTGATGTTATTATGTATGTGTGGGTTGGGTAGGGAGGGGGACCGGGGATGTGTGTGGGTGAGGGGTATGTGTGTGTGTGTGTGCGTGTGTGTGTGTGTGTGTGTATGTGTGTGTGTGTGTGTGTGTGTGTGTGTGTGTGCGTGTGCGTGCGTGCGTGCGTGCGCGTGTGTGTGTGTGTGTGTGTGTGTGTGTGTGTGTGTGTGTGAGTGAGTGAGTGAGTGAGTGAGTGAGTGTGTGTGTGTGCGTGTGTATGTGTGTGTGTGTGAGAGAATGAACGAGTGTGTCTGTATGCGCGCTTGTGTTGGTGTGGGTGTGGGTGGGTGAGTGTGTGCGTGCGTGCGTGCGTGCGTGCGTGCGTGCGTGCGTGGCAACGTCCTTGTGTGACAGTGAAAGAGAGAGAAACATAGATAGATTGAGAAAGAGAGGGAGGTAGGGATAGCTACAGAAGTGAGAAAGAAAGAGACAGAAAGGGAGACATACAGAGAGAGAGAGAGAGAGAAATAAAGAGAGATAGAGGGAGAGAAAGAGAGAGAGAGAGAGAGAGAGAGAGAGAGAGAGAGAGAGAGAGAGAGAGAGAGATAGAGAGAGAGAGGGAGGGACGGAGCGAAAGAGTGAGAGGGAGCGATAGAGAGAGAGGGAGAGGGAGTGTGTGAATGAGTAAATTAGTGAATGAAGGGAGAGAGGGAGACGAATATGTGTTAGAGAGAAAGAAAGAAAGAAAGAAAGAGAATATATGGACACAAAACAGCAACAAAAATCCATAAATAGATAAAAAATCTCACGCTTTTAAAATCTCAGAACACTCAAACGCACATAGACCCACCGAGTCGCCAGTATACAGCCAATATACTAACACCTCTCACCCCCCCCTCCCCAACTCCCCTCCCCCCGCCCTGCTTCCCCCGGACGCAGACTCCTGGTGCCCTGAGATGACAGCACCTGCGCACGGTCAGCTGGTTCTGAGCGGCCGCCGATCAGGTGACACAGCCACCTTCTCCTGCGACCCAGGGTATAACCTCCACGGAGTCAAGGTGAGTTTTCTTCTTGTTGCTGTTGTTCATCGTCTTTTATTTGTTTTTGTATGATTAAGAGGTACGTGCTTCGACATTTTTTTCCTGTATATATCTTCGTTTTAAGTTAATTAAACATGGCATGAAGTATCTGGTCTCACTTTAATTAATCCATATCAGCCTCTTGATTCACTCGGATTAATCCACACCAGACAATTTATTTCACCCAAATAACTACTCACCACACACCTGAAATCTAATTTCCTCAAAATTAATCCTCTCCACCCGTTTAATCTCCTAATCTCCCCGTAATTAATCTACGCCACACTTCTAATCCTCTCAGATTAATGCACCCCAGACACATAATCTCCTCCAAATTAATCCACAGCAGATACCTTATTTCAAAATGGATTAATTCTGCACATTAAATCTCCCCAAAACTAATTCACATCACATGCTTAATTAATCCCACATTTTTATTTCCTATAGATTAATCTAGACCAAACAGTTGATCTCCCCCAAATAAATTCCCACTACACAGTTTCTCTTCTAATCCCCCACCCATCAAAAAAATCCTCACCAAACATTTAATCTCAAAATATATCCCCACCCCACATTTTGTCTCTTAATCTCCCCCCAAATTAATCCTCACCAAACAGTCTCCCCAAATAAATTCCCACCACACACTTTGTCTCCTAATCTCCCCCCCCCCAGAAAAAAATAATAATAATAATCCCCACCAAACAGTTGATCTCCGAAATAAATCCCCACTATTTGTCTCCTACCCCCCCCCCCAAAAAAAAAAAAAAAAGTAATAATAATAATCCACACCAAACAGTTGATCTCCGAAATAAATCCCCACCCCACAATTTGTCTCCTGATCTCCCCCCCAAATTAATCCACCCTGACGCCCCCTTTGTCTCTGCTCCTCCAGACGATCTCCTGCGAGCTGGGAGGAACCTGGTCCGGGGAGGCACCTTCCTGTAGGTTCATCGACTGTGGTGTTCCCGAAGACCTTAGGGATGGCGAGGTAAAGTGGGAAGGATAGATTTGTGTTTTTTATTATTATTATGATTTTTTGTTTATATTTGCTTTTCGTTTATATTTGTATTTTTGTTTATATATATATTTTATTCTTATTCTGATTTTTTGTTTATGTTTAGAAGGGTGGTGTGATTGTGAAGTTTGGTTCTTTTCTTTTTTTATATTGATTTGCGTTTGGATATATGTGTTAAAACGTACGTATTTGTGTGTTTGTGTGTGTGAGAGAGCGAGAGCGAGGGAGAGAGATAGAGAGAGAGAGAGAGAGAGAGAGAATGTGAATGAAAATATGTGTGTTTGTATCTATCTGTTTATCCATCCATATCACAAAACTCATTTTCCCCCAAAAAGTATTAACCCATCCCAATACTTACAACGACCCCCCTCCATTATCCCCCCAACAGATGACCTTAGTCAACGGGACGACCTTCCTGAACTCCGTGGCGACGTACGAATGCGGAGACGACTTCTGGCTCGAAGGAGAGGCCGAGAGGGTCTGCCTTGAGGACGGACACTGGAGTGGCGTCGCTCCCATGTGCCTGCGTAGGTGGCTCCTGTGCTAAGGGATTTGAGATTTTTTTTCCTTTTTCTTTCTGTTTTCTTTTTGAAGTTTGTTTATTGGTTGATTGATTTTAATGTTCTGTTTTGTGGGAGATTGGTCGGTTTTCGTTTTTTGTTTTTTATTTGGTTTGATGATAATGATAATAGTAATAATGTTAATGATAATGATAATAGTAATAACAATGATCCTAAACATAATAATGATTTTAAGAATAATGATAAGAATGAATAATAATAATGATAAAAATAATAATACTCACGATAACAATGATGAGAATACCAAACAATAACGACAATAACCTTACACATCTACCACCCACCACCCACTCATTAACCGCCTCACTTCCCTCCAGTCATCGGCTGTAACGAACCGGAAGTGCCCACCGGAGGTTACGTCACCGGGTATAGCTTCGACGTGCACTCCGAGGTCGAGTACCACTGCGAGACTGGGCATTACCTCACGGGCGACACCATTCGGGTTTGTTTACGTAACGGCGAGTGGAGCGGGTCGGCCCCCTCGTGCACGTGTGAGTATCAGCTGATTTTTGTTGAGTATCAGCTGATTTTTTGTGAATGAGTTAGAAGGGAGAGGGTAGGGGGGTTGTTGGGAGTCTGTGTTTTGTTATTTTAATGAATGGGATGAATGAGGGTGGGAGAGAATTGTTTTGTTTGTTTGATTGATTTAGTTTTTCTTTTGAGGTGTTTGTTTGTTTTTATTAGTCTGAAATATTGATATCGTTTGTATTTATGTTTATTTTTATATTGTTTTGTGTGTTTTATCGTTTTATTTATATTGCTTTGTGTGTTTTGTATTGTTTTATTTATATTGTTTTATATGTTATTGTTCTCCTTTCTTTTCGACTCCCCCTACTCACCTTACCTTCCTCAACCCCAGACGTCGATTGCGGTCGAGTGCCTCCCATGACGCGAGGTGAAGTCTTCTACCTGAATGAATCGACCTTCCTGGGCAGTCACCTGACCTACACCTGCAACCAGAACTACAAGCTGATTGGGGATGGCCATAGAGTGTGCGAAAGAGACTCACGTTGGAGTGGAGAGGCGCCCAAGTGTGAGGGTAAGGCGGTCGGGAAAAGTTGTTGAAGTTTTGGATTTCGATTTTTTTTTTTGGGGGGGGGGGGATTTGGGTATTTTGAGAATTCTGAGTTTATATCTTCTCTTTCATAATCCTTTCTTCGTATTGATTGTTACCTCGTTTGTTAGCAGGATAACCCAAAAAGTTATAACAGATTTTTTTTATGATTGCATCATTACCCCTATTGCTTTCGCCTCTGCCAAAGAGGTTACGTATGATATTGATCATTTTTACGACTTAAGCAACATTTATATATTTATTTCTGGATCTAACATGTATAACTCTGTATATGGTATTGATAATTTTCAATTAATACATTCTCTCTCTCTCTCTCTCTCTCTCTCTCTCTCTCTCTCTCTCTCTCTCTCTCTCTCTCTCTCTCTCTCTCTCTCTCTCTCTCTCTCTCTCTCTCTCTCTCTCTCTCCTCTCGCCTCTCTCTCCTCTCGCCTCTCTCGCCTCTCGCCTCTCTCCTCTCGCCTCTCTCTCCTCTCTCCTCTCTCCTCTCTCCTCTCTCCTCTCTCCTCTCTCCTCTCTCTCCTCTCGCATCTCTCTCTTCTCTCCTCTCTCCTCTCTCCTCTCTCCTCTCTCCTCTCTCCTCTCTCCTCTCTCCTCTCTCCTCTCTCCTCTCTCCTCTCTCCTCTCTCCTCTCTCCTCTCTCCTCTCTCCTCTCTCCTCTCTCCTCTCTCCTCTCTCCTCTCTCCTCTCTCTCTCTCTCTCTCTCTCTCTCTCTCTCTCTATCTCTCTCTCTCTCTTTCTCTCTCATTTACCTATAAAATATATGATATTTACATATTTAACGTTTATATACGATAACTTCAGAGATCCGGTGCAGCGAGCCCGAGCACCCGGCCCTCACCCGCCACACCATCACAGGGAACGACCGGCGAATGTCGTCGACGGTGGCTCGCCGGAGGGACCCCAAGCCGGCAGACCCCTATACGTACAGGTGAGGGAGGCTGGGTCGGATTCTGTGTGGGTTTTGGTTGTTGGGAGGTCGTAAGTTTGGGGGGTTTTGGGGTTGTTTTCTTTCTTTCTTTATTGTTTTCTTTCTTTCTTTGTTGTTTTATTTCTTTCTTTATTGTTTTCTTTCTTTCTTTGTTGTTTTCTTTCTTTCTTTATTGTTTTCTTTCTTTCTTTCTTTAGCGGTTGGAATCAGTTTTGAAGTCCGTTGAAGATGTTCTTGGGCTTTCATTATTCCGAAGGAGTTTTTGGATGTATTTTGTTTATTCATTTTCTCATCTTAGTAATCAAGTTTCACATTTTTCTTTTACATTTTTTTGATATATAAAATATCCATCAAACAATACAGATATAAAGACTCCACCCCACCCCACCCCCAAATTAAAGTGATAATAGGAGTGATAAAAATAAAGATAAAGTAAAAGATTAAATAACAATAAGAATAGGAAATTTTAAAAAATCTAGGCTCATCACATCACGAATCTCCCTCAACACTCTTTGTTACTTAATGATCAATTAATGATTAAACTATTAATAATCCCTGCCACATAACAGAGTCGGCAGTGTGGTGACGTACCGGTGCGAGCGAGGCTATGTGGTCCAAGGCGGCGGTATGAGGACCTGTTCGCTCACTGGGAACTGGACCAACGACCCGCCATCTTGTAAATGTGAGTCGGTTTAGAATTGACGTTGTTGTTGTTTTATTCCGGTTGTGTTATGCTATGTTGGATTTTGTCATGTGAGTCGATTTACAGTTAACTTTTTTTTTTTTTTTGAAGCGAGTCGATTTTAAATTTATATTATTATTTTTGCGTGTGTTTTTTGTTTTTGTTTTACGATTTTGGATTTTGTTTGTGTTTTTATTTGTTGAGCTATGTCTGTGTAACTTTTTTATTTCAAATAATTCGAAGTTTACTGAAATTGAGTTGCTTGTGTGAAATAAATACTTTGATGTTTATTAAGCTCTTGTAATGAAACTGAATCATGATTGTGGAAATGTGTTGATATTTTTCATTTATGAATTCATAATTTGGTATAAGAGGAAAAGTACACAGGCAGTACTTAGCTATTAGAATAAGTACAGCGAAGGAAAAAAACACAAAGCCCCAAAATTAAATAAAAATAGGGTGAAAATACAATAAAATACCCTTAAATACTATTGAATACACTTAGATACCCTTAAACACCACAGAAAACCCTTAAATTCAACTAAATACCCTCAGAAAATCCTTTTACATAAACCAATACTAATCCCGTACCCCTTCCCCAGACGTGGACTGCGGCCAGCCCGAGAACATCGAGCACGGCACCTGGCGCCTTCTGAGCAATGAGACCTTCTACACGGCTCAGGTGGCCTACGAGTGCCCTGAGAACTGGAAGCTGGACGGCCGCCTCCGTCGCTTCTGCCAGGAGAACGGGACGTGGGCGGGGGAGACGCCTAAATGCATAGGTGAGGATTTTGATTGGGTGTGGTGTAAGGACTGGGTTTATTCACTAACTACAAGGTGCACTTACGGGGAAATGTTGGCTGGAGTTAAGCTAACGAATGTCAGCTGATATTAACATCGTATATGGAACCCGAAAGAACGAAAAGAATGCATGATGATTTTCAAAAATAAACAAAGAAATACCTATAATGATTTACATTGATATGCGGTTTCCAGAAAAAGAAACAACGTAGAAACCAGTATATGAAGATTTTTAAAGATAAACCAACAAATGCCCTCAGTTATTTACACCGATTCTTACATGATAACCCCCCCCCAAAAAAAAAAAAAAAAAAAGATAAAATAAAATAAAATGTTATGAAATATAAAAATAAAGAATAATAATAAAATAAAAATACATTTTTTTGTTTTAACGCGACACCAATCTAACAAAGCCTTCTCTCTCTTCCTTATAAAAACAGAGGTGCTGTGCTCACCCTTAGCCAAGGATCTGACGGAGGCCCTGAGCGTGGAGGAGGGCGACCGCAAGGTGGGCTCGACGGCCACCTACTCCTGCGAGGTGGGCCGGACGCTGGTGGGCGAGGCGACGAGGGAGTGCCGCCAGCATGGTATCTGGTCTGGCACTCAGCCGCGGTGTGAATGTGAGTTGTTGTTGTTTTTTGAGGGCGGGGTGGAGAGAGGTTGGGGAGGTTGGGGGAGGGGGTGGATGGAGGTGAGGGTGGATGGGGAGGGGGTGTTGGGAGTGAGGGTGTAGGGAAGTTGTGGGATTGATAGGAGTTGGGGTAAGGGGGTGGGGGCGTTGTAGGGTGTTAGGGTAAGGGTGTAAGGAGGTTTTGGGGTGGATGAGGGTTGTAGGATGGTTGGAAGAAGGGTGTGGGGAGGTTGGGAATGGGTAGGGCTTAGGGCATGAGTTTGGATAGGGGGCGTGGGGTTGGTGTAGGAAATGGCTGTTGATAAGAAAAGGGAATATGAGAAAGGGGTTAGACAGCGAGGTAGTTAAAGAGAGTTTAGGGTGAAGGTTGTGGGTTTTGGGGATGGGTAGGGGGTAGAATCAGTAATAGGGTAGGGGTAGGGAGGTTGAGGGAAAGTGAAAGTGTAAAAAAAAGATTAATGAAGAAGCAATAAGGAAAGGAGGGGTGGAAGATAGAGGCAAGGGGTCGGAAAGATGGGGTGTAGGATGTGGAGACAAAGGTGGAGATACGAAGATAGAGAATGAGAAAGGGAAAGAGAATACTAATAAAAAAAGGAGAAAAAGGAGAAGAAATCCGGAGGTTGAGGTTAAGATTAAAGAAAGAAAGGGGGAGGCAACAAAACAAAAAATACAAGGAAAAAACTCATGAAATTCCGTCACATAGAATGTAATACAGTCATATGTACACGATCATTTCCATACTTGATAGTTTATATCTAAAATACAATACGATAACACTTCTACACGAAGTCATAGCAAAGAACAAAAGAAAACGTCTCACCTCTCGATATATCAAATAGATATTAATTACATACCACATTTGATAGAAGGAAAATTATGAAGATAATGCCATTTTTTACCCAGGGGTGTCCTGTACGATGCCGGAAGACATAGAAAACGGGCGTATTGTGCGTCTGAATGAAACGCTATTGTATGCTACCGTTGTGGAGTACCATTGCCTGCCCAAGTACCGTCTCGATGGCCCCTTCATGCGTACCTGTACCACGAAGGGCTCATGGTCCGGAGATGTACCTAGATGTGTCTGTAAGTCTTTGTGTGAATTGTTCTGAGTTTGGTTTTACATTTTTTTTGTTTGAGTCTAGGGAATGGAAAGTTTCTGTTTAAGGTAAAAATTGGTATTTCGTTTCTTGTTGGTATCTTGGTTGTTGTTTTTCTGTATTATATCTGTTTCATCACGTTTTTTTCTTCTCTTGTACGATTTTCTCTTATATATTCATTTTCATTTGATTACCTTCCCTCACCTTTTTGTCTCTTCTACTTTTACTCGATCTGCCTTAATGAAATTTCTCCTATCCCCCCTTTCCCTCCCTTTCACCTTCCTCCCTCCACCCTTTTCCCTCTGTCCTTTATCTCTACTTTCCCTCCTTCCCTCCCTCTCACGTACCACCTCACACTCCATTAATGTCCCTTTCTCTCTATTTTCCTTTCCCTCTCCCTCCTTATACCACCCCTTTCCCTCTCCCTCGCCTCCGGTCCCGCCCTCCCTACCTCTTTCCTTTTCTCCCTCTAACTCTTCCCCCCCCTCCCCTCCCTACCTACCTACCTCCCCCTCCTTTTCTCCCTCTAACTCCTCCCTCCCCACCTACCTCCCCCTCCTTTTCTCCCTCTAATACCTCCCTCCCCTCCCCTCCTTACCCACCTCCCCCTCTTTTCTCCCTCTAATTCCTCCCTCCCCTCCTCTCCTTACCTACCTCCCCCTCTTTTCTCCCTCCTCCCTCCCTACCTACCTCCTTCCTATTCTCCCTCTAACTTCCCTTCCCTGAACTTCCCTTCCTTGAACTTTCCTTCCCTGAATTTTCTTTCCCTTAACTTCCCTTCCCTTCCCCGCAGTGGACACCGAAGACTACGGCGTCCTGGGAGACAACACCGTGGACGGGACGACGAACTCCGCCAGGGGGACGTCGCCAGGGAGTCTCGAGGAAGCTTCGAATACCGGTCTCTACGTCGGTCTCGCCTTCGGTCTCATCGGCGTGATCATCGTGGCCGTTCTCTTCGTGTTTTTGAGAACGTGAGTGTGGTTTGGTCGCGCTCTGGTTGGGTAGGATGGTGTTTGGGGCATGGGAGGCTGTGGGAGGGTGTTGGGACGTCGGAGACTGTGGGAGGGTATTGGGGCATGGGAGGCTGTGGGAGGGTGTTGGGGCATGGGAGGCTGTGGGAGGGTGGTCGTGGTTTCTGTTGTGACTTCTTTTTCTGGTTTTAAGCTGTGGTATGGTTGTTGGTTTGTTTGTGAGGGAGTGAAATGTGGTAGTCTCTTTCATTCCTTCTATTTGGACCTCTTTTATTTTAGGTTGTGGCTGTGGTAGTTTATAGTTGGTTGTTGGTTTGGTTGTGAATGAGTGAAATGGGATAGTCTATTTTCTTCTATCTATCTTGAACCTTTTTCTTTTTTTTAGGTTATGGTTGGTTGTGGTAGTGAGTGAGTGAAATAGGGTAGTCCTATCCTTGTCCCTTTTCCCCTTTTCTTTCTTTTGTGTTATTTCTATTTGCATTATGGCGGGCTATGATGAATAGTGAATGAATGCAGTGAGATAGTCTTTCTTTTTTTCTTTTGTTTTTTTATCAGTATTTTCTTTGTGGTTTTATTTTTTTACACACACACACACACACACGCACACACACACACACACACACACACACACACACACACACACACACACACACACACACACACACACACACACACACACACACACACACACACACACACACACACACACACACACACACACACACACACACACACACACACACACACACACACACACACACACACACACACACACACACACACACACACACACACACACACACACACACACACAGATATATATATATATATATATATATATATATATATATATATATATATATGTATAGCGAATGAATGCAGTAAGATAGCTTTTTCTTCCCTTCGATCTCTATCATGCTTCCTTTCTTTTTTTACGTGTTCTTACTATTTTCTATATGGTTTTATTATCGTGAATCTGCATACCATATATTGCTCTCTTTACAAGCCGCTGGAAGTGCGTTCCTAGACACGCCACTCTAGAGGTATGTTGTTTTCAGACGGTCCTTAATAATAGTAATGTGTTAGTACTTATTTTTGGTATCCTAAGGTATCTGTTATCACGGGTTGAATTATTCATTCGCTAATTCTTTTTTTCTTTCTTTCTCCCCTTCTTTATTCCCACTCCTTACTTCCAACTGATCTTATTTCTTTCTACTTTTCCCCTTTCCTCCTCCCATTTTCTATTTTTTCGCTTTTACTTCTTCTATTTCCTCTTTCCCTTCACCTTTCTCCCTTTCCCTTCCTCCCTTCCTCCACCCCTTCGTCTTTCCCCTCTCTCTTCCCACTTTCTTCTCTCCCTCTCTCCCCTTTTTCCCTTTCCACTTTTCCTTCCCATCTCTCCTCTCTCCCCTTCTCTCCTCTCCCCTCTCTCCCCTTCTCTCCTCTCTCCCTCCCCCCCTCTCTCCTCTCTCCCCTCTCTCCCCTTCTCTCCTCTCCCCCCTCTCCCCTTCTCTCCTCTCCCCTCTCCCCTCTCTCCCCTCCTCTCCCTCTCTCCCATCCTCTCCCTCTCTCCCCTCCTCTCTCTCTCTCCCCTCCTCTCCCTATCTCCCCTCCTCTTCTCTCTTCCCCCCCCTCTCCTCCCCCCTCTCCCTCTCGCCCCTCCTCCCCTCTCTTTCTCTCTCCCCTTCTCCCCTCCTCTCTCTCTCTCCCCCTCTCTCCTCTCTCCCTCTCGCCCTCTCTCCTCTCTCCCTCTTCAACCCCTCCCTCAGCAGGCGCCAGCAGAAGGAGGCCAAGCAGGACCCTCCCGCACACATGAAACCGAAGGACGAACGTAACGCAGAAGCAATGAGTTACGCCAACCTCAGCGATCCTACGACAGGTAACAGGGATTTTGTGGTTAATTAAAGGCATCTTTTCCAACGGTTACGGGAAACGCGACACCTCTTGCGCGACAGGAATCGAGCAGACGGTTAACTTTGAGTTGCTAGATGCATTCCTCCTACTTTGGATATTTCATGCATATTCGTACTTATATTGGATATCTATAACACCGCACTACCCATCATAAGATATCAAAAGCCATCTTGGACATCATATTCCAAAATACTGTGTACCTGTCGGAAAAATAACTAGTACAGTAAAATAGCAAGCCGCCAACCGCGATCATTCCCATTACGTCACAGAAATGGGCGGAGCTTAGAGGCCTATCTCGCCTCCGATCACGAGACAGCTTTTGGCGACACCCGAAGTCCCACCGGAAAAGATGCCCTAATTCATATTTTCCCATGGGACATTGTCATTGGATAGGATACGATGGTTCTTTTCATAAAAGCCCGTGGTTTGTTTTGTTTTATTACGTATGGTAGTTGAGATTTGTATTTTCTACACGTAGAGAAATTCCTAATTTTTATTGAAATAATTGCGCATTTTCAAAGTGAATAGATAGAGAAGTATATATTTATTTCAAGTGAATGGATAAAAAAGTATAAATATCAAGTGAATGGGTAGAAAAAAAAGTTTTCAAAAGTAATCGATAGAGAAAAGAAACATATTTTCACCTAATTATCTTTAACCTCGTAACCCCCCTTCCCCCCCTCTTACCCCCACAGGCAACAACATCTACGAAAACATTCCTGACGACGTCGAGGAGTACACCGACATGACCGGCCCCTACACGGCCCCCTCGGGAGTCACCAACCACACTTACGCGAACGGCCACCAACCCACTTACACGAACGGCATGATGGCTTCCACGGCACGCCCTCCCGCTCACATCCTGTCCCGCCCACGCATGCCTCCCCCACAGCCGCCCACGGTGCCGCCCACAGCCAGACCGGCTAATGCCCACCAGCCGTCTGTCGTCACGATTAATGGCGTGACGGTGGCCAGTAATGGGACATAGACGCGCGAATCTCCTTTGTTTTGGACGCTGCGATCTTCGCCTGTTTTAGAGGGTTGGATTCGATGTGTAGAATGTTCTTATTGAGTTTGATACTTATTCGGTTTATGTGATTATCTTCTTTTTGTTTATTTTTATACATATTACTGTCATTTTAATTGGTTATTTTATGTGTTATTTTAAACTTGAACTTAATAGGAAAAATATTAAACGTGTCACATGCATTCATACAGGATATTTTATGGTTTAAAGGGACTGGATGGAAGTCATTTTAATTTTTTAATCTTTTAAAAGGTAGGTGTTCATTATTAGGTATTCCTTTATTAAGATATAATATGACAATACAAGACTAGAATTTTGTCGGAAAGGAATATAGAGGCATATTACTTATGAATTTACACCAATGCCCTATTTTCACAACCCTTTTTTAACATGACTCGCAAACTTAGAGAAACTCAACCTCTCGGGATTTTTATACAATCTTAAATGAATGTATATAAAGTATTTTTATATTAATACACTATTGTCTGTAAGAGGGATAGGAACATGTAAATTTACGATCGTAAAGTTGTCTGGAATGGTGTATAATCATACACAATTTTCTATGTATAGGATCTAGGAAGGCGTTTGTGTGTGTACATATATGTATAAATAGTTAAGAGTTAATGTATCGGTTGGTTGCATAAACAAGAAGAGGAAATAACAACTATACTAGTTCTAGAAGCATCCAAGATGAATTTAACTACATATCTCCGGTGATAGCGTAATATTTGGAGATAAAATCCACTTGAAATGATAAAAAAACAATAATTATATCAGATCGCATAGCATACACGATCACTGTCTAAAATGGATTCCTATTTTTTGTGTTGGACAGATTTTGATTATTTTTTTGTATGCTGTATCTTGCACAGTTGATTATATATTTTTTATTCTTTTTTGAGCTTTGTATCGTTATGAATGGTACATGATTTTTATGTGAAACCCCAAAACATATAATAAAAACATTGCACATGTTTGTTATAAAACATGTGATTGATATATTCGTGTATGTACTTATATATACACATATAGGTTTTAAGAAGGCGGTATTCTATTTCTTTTTTTCTTTAAATGCATATTATGTAGGGCGAAAATACAAGCATTCCTGGAAAAGAGAGACAGATGCTTAATGCAATTGTTACTATTGGAAATTGCTGACTTGTGTAATTCTGGAGTAATATTGATTTAATTGGGTAGGTTTGGAATGCTTGATAGATATTGAAAAGAATATCATTTGGTATTTTGTTTACATCGAGGCAAAAAATACGGCATAAATTTTTCCCCTAAGGAGTTCAGAATAGTGGATAAGTCCAAACAAATGTTAAGTGTTTTGTCTAAAATATGACTGGCTCCATTACCCTCCCACGAAATTACATCAGTCTTCCCATTTCTTCTTCTCCGTTTTCTGTGATCTTGGTCAATGGCGAATGCTTGATTTTCCCCCGCATTTCTCTACACAAATCTGATATACAACATTGAAATTCATCATCCTCAAACACCCTCACGTGCCTGTTTTCTGAGCGATAGAAGAGGTTTTCCTGTTTATAAATATGCATTAATGGGCTTATTGTGTTTTATCTTTATTACTCTCGTTTGAATTATCGTATTTGTCATTTTGGTTATATATTTTTCTTTTTTTTTTCATCGAGTGGATTGCTTATTATTAATAACATGGAAGTGACAGGTAATCTCACAGCAACACTTACACACAGCCTTATTACCACAGGCTTACGAACACTAGTGTTGCTTTACTAATACTGTGTCAGTGATTATAATAGACATGGATTATATTATATATATATATAGGTTTATGTAGTCCCGTCCGATAACCCACGCAGTCTAGTCTCGTAGACTTACATAGTTATTTAAGAGGATTTATATATGGTTCCGTCGGTCACTGAAAATGTGGGCATGTTTTTGTGGTGTTGAAAATCCCATAGAGTTTGGTCGGTCGAGTGTGTGATCTGGGTTCATTTTCCCCCCGTGGGTGCCTCACTTCCGCTAGCAGTCTCTGGTCCTATTTTATGTGTGGTTAACGTTATTTCTATCGTTTTACATAACTGCTATCGATTATTTCCGTGTATTATTGGTACTGCATATGCCATTACTGGTGTTTGCACAGGTCTGTTACTGTTGCTTGTATTATTACTTGGCTAAAACAGCTACTTTTACTTTCCGTGTTTTAGTATTGCTCATTTTGCTATTATTATTATCACCCTCACTAATTCTTCTGATTATTTTCCAATTTAATATTGTCATTTTTATTTTATTTTATCATCTACACCCTTACTTTATAATTATTCATAATATCCTGATAATTTTGACCGTTTTAACCGACTCTGATACCCTTGATATAACCGACCTAGCTACTTATTTTTCTTAAAATCTGCTAACATCAAATTTCATCATATTCTTTTAACCCTGACAGAATCCTTTCTACTCTTCCATTCTTATTAATAAAGGATTTTGATATAATAAATCACTCTTGAACGGCATTTTGACATTCCGTGATTTTAAGTATGTGTGTATGTGGCGGGATGCTCCTATTGGTCCGCTGGGGTCACGTGATTAGGATAGGTTGAACTTGGAACCGCCGTACTGTGTCGTGATTGGTCTATTTTACCCGCGTTGATTGTTGTAATATTTGTAAATACGAATTGCTATATTGTACAATAAATTATCCATCTGAATATTTGTCTTTTGAGTGGTCCTTTATTTTTTCTTTGGAAGATATAAGAGTAAATTATAAGTTAAAATGCACTGGCAATATATATATATATATATATATATATATATATATATATATATATATATATATATATATATATATATATATATATATATATATATATATATATATATATATATATATATATATATACATTATATACATATTATATATATATATCATATATAACTACGAAGCAAATAAAATCCTCGGTAAATTTATAAAGTAAGCTATGTCTGAAGATCTATATAGACATAGATATATTACATCTAGATATAATTAATCATTTCCAGTACCCTGTACTTATACATAACTTATAGACTACTACTACTAAACACAAATGTATAAAACAAAAGAAATATGGGATACACTGCACATTGGCCACTTCAGGAACCACAACCTGAAAGCTGAGACGCCCAGTGCCGCCTGAAACCACAAAAGGACATTAATGACTGGCCTTCGAGACATTCCTGAATTTGTAAAATACCCAACCCAAAGTTACAAAATTATTCCAAAATGAGTATCCCAATTGTAGTAAATGACAGAAGACATGATATGGAAATGACAGTTGACGCCGCTTTCGAAATGTAGTTAAATCAAAATATTATTAGATTTCTGTTGTAATTATAGTTGCCACCACCACCACTGTTTTCTTACAAAACAGGGAAAACATTTCTCTTTCAGGTAAATTGATTATTTTAAAAACATGAAAGTTATAATTCCTGTAATGAAGTAATTAAGAAAACTAATAATAAAAAGTTCCTGTAGTTTACTTTTTTCTTCTACATGAAGTACTTTCAATTTATATTCAAATTAGTATGTTACACAGTTTAATATATATATATATATATATATATATATATATATATATATATATATATATATATATATATATATATGTGTGTGTGTGTGTGTGTGTGTGTGTGTGTGTGTGTGTGTATGTGTTTATATATATATATATATATATATATATATATATATATATATATATATATATATATATATATATCCAAGTGAATTACTGGAAAGTTCATAGCAATTTGATAGGAATAAAAGACAATCCCTGCTTAAAAAACAGTCACCTGAAATACACAGGCCAAAGTTAGTTCCTCAGATTGTCTTTGAAAGGTGTCCAAGGAGAGAGCGCGCGCCCGACCCGAGGTCAACCCTCCTCTTCACTGCTGCAAATGCATGCTCATCACAAACGTGGAAGATTCCTAACCTTCCCCATTCCTCTCTCCTCAGTAACAGCCTATCCCCAGGATGCTATAAAATTTTGTCACAGATACTTAACACACGTTGTAATTCTACACAGGAGGCATACAGGAAGGCAGGAGGAGCCTGACCTCTCCTGTTGTATAGCTCACGCTGATACTAACTGTTAGCCTTAAGGCCCTATAGCATTTCTTCCGTCAATGTTTTGCGTTTCCGAATGAACTCCGTATAAAAATCATGTAAACAAACATGGCGCTATCGGAGTGAGGTCCCAGGAATCACACGAACATATTACGTTATTTTAAAGAAATATGATGATGTATATTGTATATACGAATGTTCTAAAATATTAGCTTATGATTACATTCGCTCATCTTATCTAATTTATTAATATCACAAGATCAAGATGGAAATTAGTCAGACTGAAACGGTCGTAACCGTCTTGGTCTGGGAAGCGTTCCGTTTGCAGACGATCCTTGCGGAAAACCTCAAATTCAGACGGAACCCCAGAAATTAACGGAAAAAGTGCTAGTGTGATAGGGGCTTTACGTGTGACACTTGAGGAGGTGATAACATTGTGGCTAATCTCTGTTTCTTTGGTTGCAGTACGAATGGCATAGTTCCTTCTTCGCCCAGTGATCTTAACATACATTTTGTCACTATATATAAAATATTCACTATCGTAAGACCAGACAAATTAACATAACTATCACAACCTTTTCTCCTACGTACGTCCGCACCTGGACTTCATTACAGTCTTATCAGGTCTTCCATGGTTCGTACAGTTGAAGAGATTTTCTTGTTGAGAGAGAGAGAGAGAGAGAGAGAGAGACAGAGACAGAGACAGAGACAGAGACAGAGACAGAGACAGAGACAGAGACAGACAGACAGAGACAGAGAGAGAGAAAGAGAGAGAGAGACAGAGAGAGAAAGAAAGAAAGAGAGAGAGAGAGAGAGAGCGAGAGCTAACGGAGGAAAAATCGCGCGGAGTCTCCTAAGCGCTGTAATACGAGACACTCATGTCAAAGTTTAAA
>NC_091573.1:6357546-6365046 GCF_042767895.1 Penaeus vannamei | reverse complement strand
GTGTGTGTGTGTGTGTGTGTGTGTGTGTGTGTGTGTGTGTGTGTGTGTGTGTGTGTGTATGTGTGTGTGTGTTTGTGTGTGTTTGTGTGTGTGTGTGTGTGTGTGTGTGTGTGTGTGTGTGTGTGTGCGTTGTGTGCGTGTGGATGTAGGTCTATTTCTCGGTGTGTCTGTTCAGGAGTGTGTGTGTGTGTGTGTGTGTGTGTGTGTGTGTGTGTGTGTGTGTGTGTGTGTGTGTGTGTGTGTGTGTGTGTGTGTGTGTGTGAGTGTGTGTGGGTGTGTGCGTGTGTGTGTGTGTGTGTGGGTGCGTGCGTTGCGTGCGTGTGAATGTAGGTCTATCGGTGTATCTGTTCAGGAGTGTGTGTGTGTGTGTGTGTGTGTGTGTGTGTGTGTGTGTGTGTGTGTGTGTGTGTGTGTGTGTGTGTGTGTGTGTGTGTGTGTGTGTGTGTGTGTAATTCGACTTTATAGATACAGGCATATAAAGATTGAGACAATCAATTTAATGTACTGTATATAAAGATATATGGCAGGTCTGTTAAAATTGAATATTCATACATACGGGCGTGCACATATACAGAAACAAATACATATCTACTGGACAGACAGACAGACAGATAAACGGATATACATTTATTTCTTCGTACAATTTTAACAAACCGGCTGGTAAATAGATAGACAGATTGTATAACTGGCTGAATGATCTGACTGATATATATATTTATATTTATATAAATATATATATATATATATATATATATATATATATATATATATATATATATGTATATGATACAGTGATGTGTGATATTATCGATGGAGTGGCAAATCGAGGAATAAAAATAAGTGTAATGATTTTTATGTCATTCGATGCTAAAGAATTGCAGTGACGAATGTAAAGTTGGGACGAAATGATAAAGACAAAGCTATCTGAAAACTGTTCATTGGATGAATGGATGAGAATGAATATCCTCTCAGTGTGACAGATGTATTTAACGGGTTTCGGTTATATCATCGTCAGAAATACACATTATTCAAAACCGGTTAAATACTTCTCTTGTATTTTGAAGATATTCATTCTCATTCACAACTTTTCTACAAAGCTTTTTATTCTTTTATCATTACTTGCAAGAAACACAAAATGATCACAATGAAATAATCGTAATGGTGATAATGGTGATGACAGAAATTATAGTAGCTAACGATAAATAATTGGAGAGAGAGAGAAAATGAAATTGAAAGAGAAATGATGATGAGAATAAGGTTGCAACGATAATATTTCAGTTCGTGCAATATAAACATCAAGATTTTATAATATGCCCAAATTCCAGATGATGTTAAAGGTTTTGATGATATTATTGAAATAAAATTTTGATTATTTTGAAGAAAATAATCATTTCTTATAACTGCCACCCCTCGGATACGATGTCATTGTTATAAATTTTTATTGTTTTGGATATTTTTGTTATGTTACCGTTTCATAATCGTCATCACTATTATAATGATATTTTTTTCATCTTCATCGTCATTATCGTTTTAATTTTCATCATCATTGCTATTACCATTATCATCATTATTACCATCATTATCATCATCATTGTAATTTAACAGTAGTATTTCTTATGCATCTAAGAAATTTTGAGCAAGAGAGGTTTGATAAATATAATTGAAACTTATACCTCAAAGTCCCTTAATATATAGAACGAAAAGCCAAAATCTAATTAATGTATTGCTTGTTTCAGTGAATCATTATATTCGTCTACATAAGAATATAGTTTCCATGTAGATCTGCCACTGATTAGCACTACTATTATCGTTGATAAAATTACTGTTATCTTTATTAGTATTGTCACTACTGCTGCTAGCATTGAGAGAGAGAGAGAGAGAGAGAGAGAGAGAGAGAGAGAGAGAGAGAGAGAGAGAGAGAGAGAGAGAGAGAGAGAGAAAGAGAGAGAGAGAGAGAGAGAGAGAGAGAGAGAGAGAGAGAGAGAGAGAGAGAGAGAGAGAGGAGAGAGAAAGACAGATAGAGAGATAGAGAGAGAGAGAGAGACTAATGTTTTCGTTCGTCTTCTCTCTCTCTCTTTTTAGATCCTGGTTGTTGGTCTTCCATCATTCGTGCATTACCATTTTCATTCTCTACTAACATCACCATATACATCAGTGTTATGATTATCACCACATCACCACCACTTTTATTATCTGCATTTGTGTGTATGTTAAAGCTACTATTATTACCACTGTCATTATCATTAAGATCATGGTTAATATAACTACTATTTTTGCTATTGCTGTTATTATCTGTTATTACTGTCTCATTATCGGTATGATCATTATGATCATTGCCATTATGATAATTAAAATATTTAGCAATATTATCTTTACCTTTATTATTAAATCAATAGCGTGGTAGAGCAAATACGCCAAACAAATCAATGATACCATAATAGCAGGCCATAAAGAGCATAGCATTATTGTAATTTATCAATAGCACAACAGTAGACCATTTATAGCATAATAGCAGAGAACTAGTAGCATAATAGTAGAGAACTGATAGCATAATATCAATCCGGTAATAGCATAATGATATACACAGCATAATAAGAGATCGTTCATAGTATAATTTGGAACCGTTTCTAGCATAATAGCAGACAGGCCATCAGCATGATAGCATGACAAGCAATAGCACAAGACACAGTGACAGGCTATTAGTTGCATAACAATATACTCCCACTTGCGTACTTGCAATGCGTTTTGCAATATCCTTACTTGATTATTTCTTATCTATTACTTCTGTTATCATTATCATTACTGCTATTCTTTTAATTCGCATTTATTTGATTATCCTTACTGGTGTTGTTAACATTATTTCCATTATAAGTGTTACTATCATTCGTACTGTGTCTTTCATATCATTTAAAATGTTATTGTTGCTTTTAATCATTATTTTCAGAATTATTACTTTTATTACAATTGCTTTTGTTATCTATCTTTTATTATTGATGTTAGTAGAACCAGTATTGTCACTATAGTTACAATTACTCTGATAAGAGAGAGAGAGAGAGAGAGAGAGAGAGAGAGAGAGAGAGAGAGAGAGAGAGAGAGAGAGAGAGAGAGAGAGAGAGAGAGAGAGAGAGAGAGAGAGAGAGAGAGAGAGAGAGTGAATGAATGAGAGTGAGTGAGTGAGTCTCCTTCAAATGCACTCCCATCTAGATTGCCACACCATACAAATCATCCAACCCACCATTGCATCTAACTTCCTCTTTTTTTGCAATAACAACAACAGAAAGTCTCCTAGAAAGAAAACGCTTTCACAACCAGCAACTGTCATGGCGCGCGGAGAGGCTGACCCCAACATTGTGTTAACCTTCTTGTTGCTCACGATGGTTCTCTCTTCTCATGGCCTTTTCGGTAAGATTTTTATTATTTTTCATTGTCTCATGTCGTTTACTTTGCTCTCATATCATGTGTTTTATTTGCGTAAGGTCTTGTATTATTTATTTTTATTTATTTATTTTTTTGTATTATCAATCTATCATCCCTTTCTTGTTGTGGTATCTTTCTTATCGTTATTCTTATTTTGTTTTTTATTGTCATTATCTATTGCTCTCGTTGCTTACGCCGCCACTGTTACGTTATCATTATTATCATCCATTGCCGTTGTAAGTACTGGTATGGCATTACCAACAGGTGTCATTAAGTGATGAAAAATGGTCTATTGATTGATGTTAGGTCTCAAATTAACATTTACAAAATACTGATATATTTTATGATCAATATAAGCTATTTCTGTTTGTGGTTTAGTGCTTGGGTCTTGTTTGTGATACATAATAATTGGTGCGTATAATTCCTTTTACTAGAGTTTACCCTGAGATATTTCACGTTTTCTTTGTAAGAATATTGTGCGCTTGATCTATTTTATTTTGTTGAATTTTTACGTACATATTTCTTTTTTAGAGCAGCTGACCCCGGGCGCAAAACTAAAAGGTAAGTGAAATATTGTGCCAGGATTTTTTTCGAGATAATTGGAAAAAAAAAAAAAAACGAGAAGCAACATCAGATGAATTTATATAAATGACCGCGACTGAAAAGCTTAACTAACGAAGACAAAATTGACAGAAACGATGCAGAATAATTCAGTCAGTACATTGAATTGGTTATTGCAAACATAACAGTGATGAGGAGAGAATCGAGAAAAGGCTTAGAAATTATGATATAAGTATCTGAGATAAAAACGCGATTACAGAGTTTGTCTTATTATTATTATTATTATTATTATTATTATTATTATTATTATAATTATTATTATTATTATTATTATTTTGTTTTGCACTTGACGACATTTAATTATGTTGAAAGAAAACGATGCTGTCACTTGAAAATCCTCACAATTAAAATTCTTTCATTCAACGTGCATGTGTAGATTGTATATTTGTATTACATATTCAAGCATGCGATATTACGTGTGTGTGCAAAGCATACATATGCTTAATCATATCACATATCATGTCATTAAAACATATCTTCAAGTAGACCCACGTATGTCATACCGATATATACATTATATTTGAAAGCAGAATATGTAATTTTGTTTTATTATATCATATCATATCTGTGAATATAATTACCATATATTTTCAACCATACCATATCTTAAAACATAGTACACTAAATCTTAAACCGTAGCATATATTTTCTTTTACCAAACCATATATCATTTGTAACACGTATCATATTTTAAACATATCTTTAAGACAGCATATATCGGTAAGCACATCACATCACGCCTTAAACCATATCACTTCAATCTCTATAAATTTGTAAAACATCGCATCATATCTTAGACTGTTATATTTTCTTTAGCATATCATTAAAATATCAAAGCATATAATTAAACACATCACATCACACCTTGAAACACATCACATTAGCCACACCCCATCAGTTCTTAAGTACGTCACATCACACCTTGAAACACATCACATTAACCACACCCCACCAGTCCTTATGTACGTCACATCACACCCATATACAAAACACATCACACGAACAGCCAAAACCAGCTAACTGCCTCTTGTACCCTAACTACCCCCCCATTTGCCTTGCAGAATCGGGGGGCAACAACGGCTACTGGTGTCGTTGGAAAGGTAGTCTCAGGTGCGTTGACTATGACATCCAGTGCAAAGGCCAGGGTATCGTAGACTGCTCTGGAAACACTTCTGAGAAAGGTTCGTAAGGCTTCGTTGAAACCGGCGCGGGGTGAAGGGACGTGTGGGGGGGTATGGTGGAGGTGGAGGGTGGGGGGTGGGGGTGGTTAGATGGCGATTGGTAATGCATGGTTTGGGTGGTGTGAGGTGTGTGGGGGAGCGGTGGTGAAGTCTGTGATAAGATGTTTGCCGATTTAGGGTTATTCCAAGGGTTTGTATTTGTCTTTCCCTTTTCAGTTAATGTCAAGGCTGCATGGGTATTCATGTAGGGTATTGGATTTTTTTTAAAGGCATGCTTTCTTTACCCTTTTAGTAATGTCAGTGTGTATATAGATGTACGTGTTGGCTTTGTGAACATTTTTTTATTATTACGGAAGACTTTAAACGTATTTTATTGCGTAGGAATGTAAACTTGTTCTTTATTGCGTAAGAAAAACTGGCACATATCCTTTACAGGATTCGATGCCGTCGTGAGTATTCTGAACAGCACGTCGGCGAAGAGCATGCTGAGGGACGCCATGGCAAACTTCAAACGCAAAGGAGGTCAGAACATCGTCAGTTTCCTGGAATCCATCATCAACGGACAAGGAGACGTCGACCTCCAAGCCAACACCACAGCCGGCGCAGAAGGCGACGCCGAAGACGACGAATTGAACTTTTTCGACGTCTTCGGTGATGTGGGAGATTCCCAGTCAGATCCCAAGGAGGAAGAAGATGCAGGCGAGGTTATGGAAGGGCTGAGTTTCTTGGAAATCTTTGGCTTCGCTGACGAAACTGCGGAAGTCGCCGAAGTTCTGGAGCTTCAGACGGACGACGGCGCGTCTGAGACCGTTTCGACGAGTATCTTGCTTGAAGTACTCCGCAATGAAGACTTCACGACACCGACTAACGTTTTCTCCTTGGAAAACGTTACGAGCGAGAAAACGATGGAAGAAAACGCTCAGATAACAGAGGGCGCTAGCTATGAGCTCCAAGAGAACGCCACTACAATGGTTTCGCTCGTAGAGGCTCTCGCGGAAGGCAACATCACTTCGACGAGACCTACGAAGTTAGTGACACCTTCTTCAGCAGTAACTGAACCAGAGGACGTACAGACATCTTCAACAAACGCATCTCTACTGAACGGACAGAAAGTTATGAGAAAGAAGCGAAGCGAGTTCACTGATGTGATGCGTCGCTATAATGAGATTCTAGAATCTTTCACTCTCGAACAACTCTCTCGCCACGGCCTCGCCATCAGGGAGACGCTCCTGCTCCTGAAAGAGTTGGTTTTATCCAGCCGGCGAAGAAACATCAGAGGTTATAGCATTATTCTTTTCTCATTTATTCTTTTTTTTTTAAGCTCTGAGATTAACAGAACGGGAAATATTGCAAGATTCGCTTTATTCTGTAAGCGAGATTCTCATGACTAGTGTCTCGTCTGTAGGTGCAGCCAAGAAGATCCCCACCCTGGCAGGAACGAGGCGCGAGAAGGGCAAGTGTCGAGTGTTCAATCTGTCCTGCACGGAGCTCCCCCCCCTCAACGCGTGCAGGGGGGTGTCCCTCGGCGGCTGTCTCTGTGAGTTTATGATTTCTGTGAGTGGGGAGGGAGGGAGTCTGTGAGTTGTTTTTCGGTAGGGGGCAGAGTTTTTTTTTTCATTTTTCCTTTTCCTTATTCATTTATTTATCTGTTGTATTTTATACTTAGTTAAAATCATGATTATTCACATAGTTTTAAAATCGTCAAAATTTTATCCATACAAACTTTCCCTATATATATATAAAAAAAATATATCGCCACACCTTCAAAAGACCGACGTTTTCAATAATCCTTCAGTCCCCCCCAAAAAACATACATATTCTCTAGGGGAAAAATCTAAACAATACTGCATGACGAACATAAATTACCTCATGACTTCCCTTCCACAGCACGCAGTAAATTGTACCTGTTCATGATGCCACGATATATGTTGGCCGTGTACATTTTGTCGGTGGCCGTTCTCTCCATCGGGTCCATGGTGACTGCGTTCGAAATCTACAGGAAGTGAGTGCAGACATTTTGAACGCATGGGGGCTGTGTTCGGATGGGTGGGTGAAGTAGAAGTATTCATTTTTTAAAGGAATATATATATATATATATATATTTTTTTTTTATAAGAATAATCTGGTTTTTAGATAGGAAGGATTTGGTGTTTTTTATAAGAATATCTGGTGGTTTTAGATAGGAATAATCTGGTGTTTTTATAGGGATAATCTGGTGTTTTATAGGGATAATCTGGTGTTTTAAAAAGGAATAATCTGGTGTTTTAAGAATAATCTGGTG
>NC_091573.1:6347546-6352546 GCF_042767895.1 Penaeus vannamei | reverse complement strand
AATCTACGAATATTTATGGATAATTATTTCCTAAACTCTGGTGATGATATAGTATTTATTTATTATATGTGTAACTCGCGGCTCTTAGCTGACAAATATTGCTTTTTATATGTAACTTTGACCGTGTTATTAACTATCATATCTAAAATACCATATGGTAATATTTTTACTGGTGTGATTTTGAGAATAATACGTATAAACCATTTTGTATTGTTGTTTTTTGTCATTTTATTCATTAATATACTTTGAAGAATCGTGTTGTTTTACGTGGCGAAACGTGGCCATATTGATAACGATGTTGTCTACAAAAGAGTCTTCACTTACAAGCACTTTGGCGTATGTTCGCGTTATAATTCTTAAGAATCCGTCCAAGAATCTCGGTGAAGCCTATTGTACTCCGTCAGCTGTTGGATGTCATTCTTTACCGTAGTATCCCTTCATGAAATAATGACAATAATGATAATAGTAATGCATGTATTTATTGAGTATTAAAGTGCATTTTGCTGGAATTGTTTTTTTTTTCCTTCTTCTTCTTCTTCTTCTTTCTTCCTTTGAGATTTATACTTGTTTATTTTCCCCATTTGTAGAGCTGATTTCACACGACGATGACCTCAGTAAGAGCCAACATATACTCTGTACATTGTCAATGTGCGATCTTGAAATTCACAGGATAATTTTGTAGCTTCGCGAAGCCGTACACATTCTACAACTATTCCTAGTATTATGTATCGCATTTTAAAAGCACTTTTACTAAGTAATTACCAAAGTTAAGCAGCCTAACATATGATTACAGGCAGAATATCAAAAATGAAAAAATAATGAAGTATCCCCAAAGAGAGAGAGAGAGAGGAAGGGGAGGGAAGGAGAGAGAGAGAGACAGACAGACAGAGAGGGGGGAGGGAGAATGGCAGAGAGAGAAAAGGAGGATGAGAGAGAGAGAAGAGGATGGCAAAGACAGTGAGACGGAGATAGAGGGGGAGGGAGGAGAAAGAGAGAGAGGGAGGAAGGGAGAGAAAGAGAGAGAGAGAGAGGAAGGGAGAGAAAGAGAGAGAGAGGGAGGAAGGGAGAGAAAGAGAGAGAGAGAGAGAGAGAGAGAGCAGCGCCAAAGGGGGAGGAGGAAAGTGGTCCATAAGGAAGTGGTTGAAGTGATGTTACGTCATTCGAAGCAGCTCATCGAATCGCACTTCCATCGTAAAGGAATTGCATGTCATTTTGAACATACCAATGCGTGTGAACATTTTTTTTTCTTTTTTTTGCGGTCTTTGTGTTCGCTGAGTTAGAGGCATTGTCTGTTAATCCACCGTGCTTTAACATTTTTCTCTTTGTGTATATATACACCTTTTTAGTAATTTAGACACATTTAGATGTAACAATACTTTGGAAACACTTCACATGTTATCTTCCCAGGTCCATACACGAGCAATATCTTCAGAACTACAAATCTAGATGGTCTATCTATAACTTCACACAGTATTACCAGTATTACAACACAGAAGTCAAAAACATCAGCTCAGGCAACACACTACATTTACATAAAACCACATCACTTCCTAATAAAATTTATAACCCGATTTGATAACACAAGACGTCTAGAAGAAGAAAAAAACTTCTCTGAAATCCTTCAAGATATTCTTCACAACATGAAGTATACTAACAGTTCTAACCCCCTCCCCTCGCCTTTACACCTTTCTAAACAATTAATCTAAATGTAGCCAATCGTAATAACTTTATTTTGACTTTCTTAATTCATCCTTTTTCGTTGGTACCTATCAATCACTCTGCCTTTTATCTTTACCGACATAAAGGGCAGTTACTCCCAATAAAAGAGCCAATTAGCTCTTTTACCCGAACATAACTCGAAACGGACCAATAGCAGCCAAGTAAAAATAGAATCAAAACCCTACGACGAATCTCATTGGTTCGAAACATACCACCAACACCCCCTTGCGTGTTATAGTCACTACAGATGGCAGAGTGTTAGGAAGTGTTACGATTTCAAATAAGGGGGGCTTGATTTGTTTCGAGGGCGCAGCTGCGGTAGACCTATAAGGGGAAAGATCTCGGGATTATTTTTTTTCGCTTTAGAATTACAAATAGCAAGGATATATTTATACCATGGTGATTAGGAAAGAGGATCGCGTTTGGGTCGAAGAAGGTAAGTGAATTCTTTTGTTGTTCAGATGTCAAACTCAAATAGCATTTCCGAGAACCAACTCGCTTGTTTTAAATTCTAACGAATTTGATATCAATCGACTCCTCTCGATGCCAAATAATCAAATGTTACCATAAATAAGTATAACATGAACGTTCGAAAGTTTTCATAGCATGCACAGGAACGGGTCGTGCAGTAACTTACTTTCGACAATATTTTCCCAAAGTATTTGGGAAGTTCGCATAAGTTTAGATACTTGGTAATATGCAAGATAATACTGAATGGGCTCTGGTACACCTAACCACACTCGTCAGGAACATGCTTATTGTAGCAAGGATATTTCCATAACAAAAGCAGACAGTTTATGAAATCAATATATTTTAAGACATTTTGAGGGGTAAAGGAACATGAAATTATTCGAATTAGTCATGTTAATTGGCTTGAAGTTACCCATGTGCGTGAAAAGGCAATAGTCCAGTTCATGACCGTGAAATAGTGAAAAAAATATTGTTTATGAGAAACCGCAATAGCATGGAGATATCAAAACTAAGCCAACGTTGGCTTATCAGAGATCGTGCACTAAAAAAAAAAACTATGGCAACTAATATAAAGCACATCTATTCTGATAAAATACGAGCTTGTAGACCTCCCTAGCAATTTTACGAAAGAAGGAACTAGTCTAAGCTCCCATCTCCCCAGAATATCAGTGGTGCTGGTTCGTTGGTCTTCGCCGGATCTTGCTTGGTGTGAGTTTGTCCTTGGTATTTATCAGGTTCTGGGAAATGTTGCCAGATTTTTAGGTTTCCCCCCAACAATTTACGTACGTTTAACGAGTGTCGTAGCGTTTTCAGTGAATTTGCGTTTGCATGTGGAGGGAAAAGGGTATTTGTTTATGAAGTGACTCGCGCGGTAGTTTTAAGGGACCCAGTTTCTTCCTTTCTGACGTTATCCAATGCCTGCGTTATTCCTTATTCCGTAGTGCGGTCATTATGTAAATGCCTTCTAGAGTACAGAAAAGGGAAGACAAATATCAGTAATATGTCTTTGAAGGGTAAACAAGTCGAAATATATCGAGAATTCAAATTGTATTGTGAAATTGCAGAGGTGGGCAGTCGAGAACTATCAAGGTCTTCCGGTGCAGCTTCTCCAGACGACAACTCGATCCATACTACGGTTTGTATATTTGTTTATTAATCCATTATTTATTTATTTATTTATTTATTTATTCATTCCTAAGGTATCGGTGTAGAGTGATTGTGTGATTGTACACACACACACACACACACACACACACACACACACACACACACACACACACACACACACACACACACACACACACACAATCACCCCCCCCAACACACAATCGTCCCCCAAACACACACACAATCGCCCCCCAAACACGCACACAATCACCCCCAAACACACACACACACACACAATCACCCCCCAAACACACACACACAATCACCCCCCAAACACACACACACACAATCACCCCCAAACACACACTCACACACAATCACCCCCAAACACACACACACACACAATCACCCACCAAACAAACACACACAATCACCCACCAAACAAACACACACACAATCACCCACCAAACAAACACACACACAGTCACCCACCAAACAAACAAACACACAGTCACCCACCAAACAAACAAACACACACAATCACCCACCAAACAAACACACACACACAATCACCCACCAAACAAACACACACACAATCACCCACCAAACAAACACACACACACAATCACCCACCAAACAAACACACACACACAATCACCCACCAAACAAACACACACACACAATCACCCACCAAACAAACACACACACACAATCACCCACCAAACAAACACACACACACAATCACCCACCAAACAAACACACACACACAATCACCCACCAAACAAACACACACACACAATCACCCACCAAACAAACACACACACACAATCACCCACCAAACAAACACACACACACAATCACCCACCAAACAAACACACACACACACAATCACACACCAAACACACACACACACACAATCACCCACCAAACACACACACACACACAATCACCCACCAAACACACACACACACACAATCACCCACCAAACAAACACACACACACAATCACCCACCAAACAAACACACACACACAATCACCCACCAAACAAACACACACACACAATCACCCACCAAACAAACACACACACACAATCACCCACCAAACAAACACACACACAATCACCCACCAAACACACACACACACACAATCACCCACCAAACACACACACACAATCACCCACCAAACACACACACACACAATCACCCACCAAACACACACACACACACAATCACCCACCAAACACACACACACACAATCACCCACCAAACACACACACACACACAGTTACTCCCCCCACACATACAATCCCCCCCCTCCACACACAATCGCTCCCTCCCCCCAACACACAATCACCCCACACACAGACACACAATCACCCCCCTCCCACAGACACACAATCACCCCCCTCCCACAGACACAATCACCCCCTCCCACAGACACAATCACCCCCCCCCACAGACACAATCACCCCCCACACACACACACACACAATCACCCCCCCCTCCACACACTCACCCCTCCCCCCTCCACACAACCACTCCCTCCCCCCACACACACAGTCCCTCCCCTCCCCCCACAAACACAATCACTCCCCCTCCCCCTCACCACAAACACAGTCACTCCCCCCTCCCCCCCCCATACACACACAATCACTCCCCCTCCCCCCCCCGCACACACACAACCTGGTGCCTTCTTCACAAGGA
>NC_091573.1:6335046-6342546 GCF_042767895.1 Penaeus vannamei | reverse complement strand
CTCTCTCTCTCTCTCTCTCCCTCCCCCCACCCCCCACCCTCTCTCTCTCCCTCCCTCCCTCCCCTCCCCCACCCTCTCTCTCTCCTTCCCTCCCTCCCCTCCCCCCACCCTCTCTTCCTCTTCCCCCTGCTCTTCTCCCTCTCCCTCCCCTTCCTCCTGCTCTTCTCCCTCTCCCTCCCCTTCCTCCTGCTCTTCTCCCTCTCCCTCCCCTTCCTCCTGCTCTTCTCCCTCTCCCTCCCCTTCCTCCTGCTCTTCTCCCTCTCCCTCCCCTTCCTCCTGCTCTTCTCCCTCTCCCTCCCCTTCCTCCTGCTCTTCTCCCTCTCCCTCCCTTCCTCCTGCTCTTCTCCCTCTCCCTCCCCTTCCTCCTGCTCTTCTCCCTCTCCCTCCCCTTCCTCCTGCTCTTCTCCCTCTCCCTCCCTTCCTCCTGCTCTTCTCCCTCTCCCTCCCTTCCTCCTGCTCTTCTCCCTCTCCCTCCCCTCCTCTGCTCTTCTCCCTCTCTCTCCCCTTCCTCCTGCTCTTCTCCCTCTCCCTCCCCTTCCTCCTGCTCTTCTCCCTCTCCCTCCCCTTCCTCCTGCTCTTCTCCCTCTCCCTCCCTTCCTCCTGCTCTTCTCCCTCTCCCTCCCCTTCCTCCTGCTCTTCTCCTCTCCCTCCCCTTCCTCCTGCTCTTCTCCCTCTCCCTCCCCTTCCTCCTGCTCTTCTCCCTCTCCCTCCCCTTCCTCCTGCTCTTCTCCCTCTCCCTCCCCTTCCTCCTGCTCTTCTCCCTCTCCCTCCCCTTCCTCCTGCTCTTCTCCCTCTCCCTCCCCTTCCTCCTGCTCTTCTCCCTCTCCCTCCCCTTCCTCCTGCTCTTCTCCCTCTCCCTCCCTTTCCTCCTCCTCCTCTCCCTCCCCTTCCTCCTCCTCCTCTTCCTCTCCCTCCCCCTCCTCTTCCTCTTCCTCCTCCTCTTCCTCCTCCTCCTCCCCCCTTCCCCATCCCCATTCCCTTCCCCCTACTATTGCTAAACTTTTTGTCTGTTCTCTCTCCGTTGTAATAACTGCAACTTATCTCAACTAATAGAATTGGTGTTTTGAAAAAAAAAAATAAATAAAAAAAATAAGGTTGTCGTGTGTATATTCGAATAATTGCCGATTTCTCATGAAAGCAGCTTTTGATTGAAATCTTCGAAGTCGCTTAGCAAGCAACAGTTGAAAGTTCCATCTCACTGCAGGAGAACAGCAGCGTGCTAGCGGTGAGCCTGAAGCGCATGATCCACATGTGCGTGTGGGTGGAGCGCCTGGCCGTGTGCCCCGACCCCATGGTGGAGCAGTTCCGCGCTGCGCTGGGCGAAGTGATCCGCATGTCCCCCCTGGTGATGAAGCACCTGGATTCGCCCTCGCCTCATGACCACATGGAGCGGGGGTCGTCCCCTCTCCACCCGTCTCCGCCCACCCCGCCCAACCTCCAGAGGATATGGGTGGAGAACGAGCAGGGGGCCTCCGGGGACGCCACGCCGCCGCGCCAGCCTCCGCACGCCCTCGGCAGCCCGGAAACCTGCGGCCCGCCCAAGAGCAGCGGGAGCTTCAAAGTGTCCGACGGCGGCCAGCGCGCGGGGAACCAGGCCTGGTCGCCGCTCACGCCCGACCGCACGGACGCCAACCTCACCAACGAGTCCTCGCTCTCCGGAGGGTCCGCCCAGAAGCCGGTCTCGTCCACGCCCGAGCTGTACTTCTCCCCCATGCAGAAGCAGGGCCGCGCGGCCGCCAACACCACCTCGGACTGCTCCCAGTGCACGTCCAAGGACACGCAGGACAAGTTCTTCAGCCCGCAAGCCGAGAAGGACAGCACCTCGAGCCTGCTCTCGGGCAAGGACTTCCCCAGCAACAGCTCCTTCAATTCGCCAACGCTGATGTTCAAGTTCGCCGACTCCAGCGAGTTCGTCGGGCTGAGCGGGAGCCCCGGCAAGTCCAGCCAGGACGACCGCGAGAACCAAGGCCTCTTCCCCAAGACGAAGAAGACGCGAAGGGCCCGCAGGAAGCGCGCAGGGAACCGGACTGCCTCGTCGCCGCCGCAGAGGACTGTCGAGGAGCTGAAAGGAGGGAGCAACATCACCAGGCCTAAGAAGAGGTCGCGCGCCTCTGACATCGAGGGAGACGAGGTCACGCGCCATCTGTTGGCGAGCATCCAGAACCTAGGTCAACCCTCGCGCTACGTCGCCCTGGAGTCATTAGAGGAAGTGTAAAAGTCTTTATATTCCTTTTTTATACCAAGTGCGTTCGGTTGTTCCGCCAGTTATGTTAGATTACATTGTGATTTTTTTCCTCATTTTAATCCTCGTTTGTACCTCCACCGTTTTACTTTTTTACTTGAATTTCAGTGATATTAAGATTATTGTACGTCTTGATTTTTTATTGGCACTTTCGCCAAATGTTCTCTATACGATTTTTTGAGTCTGATGATTTTTGCTTTTGTAATGCAAGTATTTATTTCAGCGTAACGAGAATTGACATTCTAGTAGCAGTTTTTGATTCATAAATCGCCTATTGTGTTAATGTTCATTTTAAGACCAATGTAAAAGCTTTAGTAAATTTTTAGTTTTCATCGTCATTAATCTCTCTTATTTGAAGCCAAACAACCAGTGACATTAAATTATATTTTTTCGTGACATGTGCAGCAATATTGACGTAGTTTGTAAGTGTCGGCCTTTATCTCCGTCTATTCTTAATGTTATTTCCTATCTAATTTTTTGTGATAAAATGCGAAAAGGTGGGTCATATTTAAAAATCTGCGATAAGCTTGGAAAAGAGAAAGGAAAAGACATGAAGTTATTGCTGGAAGGCTAGTCTATCCGTTGTACATATTAAGACAGCCTTTTTACATTTAGATTATTTAAACATATTTCCTATAAAAGAAAGAAAAAAAATGACACGATTTTTTTTAGATTATTTACAGGCATATTTCCGGCAAAAAATTGGCTATCACGATTTTCAAAATAGATTCGATTGGGGAAACCAACAAAAGACGCCATTATTTAAAGAAAAAAACGAACAAGGAATATACAGATTAAGATATTAACGAAGCTAGTTGTCTTACTATGGCTATGAAGCGTCTTGACCTGCTTAACAATATCACCATTAGTAATAATAATAGAAGCCAGGCATGGTATGAGAGGGGGGGGATAAAATGACCCGACCTTCGAGTCTTTCATAAACCCTGAATACAACTTGGAAGAGAGAAAGCTTGTTTTTTTTCATATTTGCGTACATTTTTCAATATTTTCCTTATAAAGTTTGCATTTTTTCCTAAGATTTCAGCGCCGAAATAGCGTCTTCATTTTTTCCTTCCTGTCTCAACTTTTCTCGTGTTGTTTTTTATAATTGCATCACTCACAGGGGAAATTGAGCCCAGTAGCCTAATCATAAACTGTAAAGCAGTGTACCCTTCCGTAATTGTAAAATTCAAACACTTGATATGATGTGGAAAGATGTGAATGAGACCGAATATCTTCACAATACAAGAGATGTATTTAACCGGTTTCGATTATATATCTTCGTCAGAAATACAATGAAACCGGTTAAATACATCTCTTGTATTGTGAAGATATTCGGTCTCGTTCATACCTTAACACATTTGTCAACATGAATACGGTTCACTTGACATGATGTCATCCATTTCCCCCCCCCCCTAATGTCAATGCTGATCATGCTGCTCATATCAACAATGCTATTGATTATACAGCCGGAAATATTGAAGAAAGCTGAAAATGACGACGAGACTGATAACCAGCAATAGATAAAGTTCATTAGAAGATAATCAGAATAACGTTAATTGGGGGTACGGCATCCAAGTCAATAATTCTCGATTGGTTATTAAATGATAGACTCCAGAAGTACCAATACAAATCACGGACAGATGATGCCATTATGTAAGTTAAACAATGATGAAAACAACGTTAGTATTATAGAGTTTACATATAGTTTATGATGATAAAAATGGACAGTTTTTTTTGTAAACGTTTAGGGAATTTTAATAATACATAATGGCCATAATGCTTATAGGTTTCAGTGAATCAGATTTACTATGAAAAGGTTGCCACATATTTCATATCACAGAAATGCAAAATAGATAAAGATAGTTTGTACAAAGCGCGCGCACACACGAGTGCGAACGAACGCACAAGTGTACGCACGCGCACTCGTCCACGCACACAATCACTATATCTTCCTCTGTCTCTCCTTCTGTCACTTTGTCTGTCTCTCTCTGTCTCTGCCTTTGCCACTTTGCCTTTCTCTCTCTCTCTGCTTCACTCACTCACTCACTCACTCACTCACTCACTCACTCACTCACTCACTCACTCACTCACTCACTCTCTTTCTCTCTTTTTTTTTCTCTCTCTTTTTTTCTCTCTCTCTCTTTTCTCTCTCTCTTTTCTCTCTCTCTCTCTCTCTCTCTCTCTCTCTCTTTTCTCTCTCTCTCTCTCTCTCTCTCTCTCTCTTTTCTCTCTCTCTCTCTCTCTCTCTCTCTCTCTCCATTCTCTCTCTCTCTCTCTCCCATTCTCTTTCTCTCTCTCTCCATCTCTCTCTCTCTCTCTCTCATCCATTCTCTGTCTCTCTCTCTCTCTCCCATTCTCTGTCTCTCTCTCCCTCCCATTCTCTATCTCTCTCTCTCTCTCTGTCTCTCCCATTCTCTCTGTCTCTCTCTCTCTCCATTCTCTCTGTCTCTCTCTCTCTCCATTCTGTCTGTCTCTCTCTCTCTCCATTCTGTCTGTCTCTCTCTCTCTCCATTCTGTCTGTCTCTCTCTCTCCCATTCTCTCTCTCTCTCTCTCTCCCATTCTCTCTCTCTCTCTCCCTCTCCCATTCTCTCTCTCTCTCTCTCTCTCTCATCACTCCCTTTCTCGCTCTCTCCCATTCACTCTCTTTCTCTCTCTCTCCCATTCACTCTCTTTCTCTCTCTCTCTCTCATTCACTCTCTTTCTCTCTCTCCCTTTCTCTGTCTCTCTCTCCCTCCCATTCTCTATCTCTCTCTCTCCCATTCTCTTTCTCTCTCACACACATTCCCTGTCTCTCTCTCTCCCCCATTCTCTTTCTCTTTCTCTTTCTTTCTCTATCTCACTCTCTCTCCCATTCTCTCTCTCTCTCTCTCTCTCCCATTCTCTCTCTCTCTCTCTCTCCTCATTCTCTCTCTCTCTCTCTCTCCCCATTCTCTCTCTCTCTCTCTTCCCCATTCTCTCTCTCTCTCTCTCTCCATTCTCTCTCTCTCTCTCTCTCCATTCTCTCTCTCTCTCTCTCCCACTCTCTATCTATCTCTCTCTCTCTCTCTCTATCTCTCTCTCTCTCTCCCACTCTCTATTTCTCTCTCTCTATCCCACTCTCTATCTCACTCTCTCTCCCACTCTCTCCCAATCACTCTCTCTCTCTTCCAATATCTCTGTCTCTTTCTCTCTTTTGCAATCTCTCTCTCTCTCTCTCTCTTTCTCTCCCACTCTCTCTCCCATTCTCTCTCTCTCTCTCTCTCTCTCTCTCTCTCTCTCTCTCTCTCTCTCTCTTCCACTATCTCTCTCTCTCTCTCTTTTTCTCCCTCTCTCTCTCTCTATCTTTCTCCCAGTCTCTCTATCTTTCTCCCAGTCTCTCTCTCTCTCCCATTCTCTCTCTGTCTCTCCCATTCTCTCTCTCTCTCTCCCATTCTCTCTCTCTCTCTCTCCCATTCTCTCTCTCTCTCTCTCACTCTCTCTCTCTCTCTCTCTCACTCTCACCCCCACCCTCACTCTCACCCTCACCCTCACCCTCACCCTCACTCACTCTCACTCTCACTCTCACTCTCACCCTCACTCTCACTCTCACTCTCACTCTCACTCTCCTCTCACCCTCACCCTCACCCTCACCCTCACCACCACCCTCTCCCTCACCCTCACCTTCACCACCACCCTCTCCCTCACCATCACCCTCACCCTCACCCTCACCCTCACCCTCACCCTCACCCTCACCCTCACCCTCACCCTCACCCTCACCCTCACCCTCACCCTCACCCTCACTCTCTCTCACATACGTACTCACTCACTCTCATTTTCTTCCTCCGCCTCTCCCTCTCCCCTTCTCCCACCTCTCTCTCTTTGCCGCCATACTGTGCCTCAGCATAAATTCTTTGCCATATGAAAGTTTAATTTTTGAATCATTAATCGTGACTCAAGCGTGTTTACCATTTGCTTAGTAATCCCGGCAGATCCGATTTTCTCCCAAAATACATTTTGTTCATATTACAAATTACCGAATTACTCCAAAACACAATCTAAAAATTCTTTCCACACTACCATTTTCTCTGAATGTGAAATCCAGAAATCCAGTTTTCATTTCAACCTCCTGCTTTGCGCACTTGTCAGGAAACCGGCCAAAGTAGGTTTTCCTCTTCGCAAATCTCTTAAGCTGAGGAACAGATCACCTTCGTAGAAAATGACCAACGTCACTGCTCAAGGTAATGCGAGAGAAGACCTTTTAGCTGCTCCAGGTCGCTGAGTAGAGACGCGACTTAGAGTGCAAAAGAACTAAAATAGATACAGGACTGAAGCGACGTTTCAGTGCCAGACTATAATTGGCACAAGGCTTTGCCATTATTGTCATGAGTCTGTGTGTCTGCTGGACACACAAACACATATAAATGTATATGCGTGTTTGTTTATATATAATACAATATTATGTGATATATGCATGCATATGCATATGTACATACATGCATAAATAAATGCATATATAAATTCATAAATGCCCGTTGTTGTAGAGGGAAGACTAGGACACGAAGCTGAGACCCAATGTTGGGGACCTCCCTTACCTTGGGCCTCAGCCGGCCAATTTTGCACGGTCTTTTCCTCTTCTTCTCTTCTTTTCCTTCCCTTCTGCAATCCCTTCTGGCCACCCCCTAAGGTGAAAGGCTGGCTTCGAGTCAGTCCTGAACGGTCTCAGTAAGCCATTGGCACTTTTTAGCTATCTAGCCCTACAATTTCTCTTATAAGGCTTACCATGGCCAGTGACGATTGTGTACCTTTGCTAGGGGTATTGAGGCTTGTCCATTTATCATCTAGTCCCAATTACATTAACTTTTTCCGGTTCCCCGACCTCTGGCTCTCCTCTGACCACGACTCTGAACACTGCTACTACTTCCCTCTCCTTGATACCTACCTTATCCTATGAAACCTATCCATGCCTAAGGGCTATAAAAGTACTTATATACTTATACAGACCTCGTTCCGACCCAGCCTCACCCCTCCCATAATACTTGTACCGAAACTGTTTCCATCTCCCCAGATGAGTACCCAGTCAACGACAAGGATTGGTCAGACTGTGAAAACGTCCTGCTTCCCTGCTACGTTGACTAAGATGCAGTATCAAGACAGTGCTACACAGTTCCTCCCAAAGGCCATCGAAAGTCCTACACTAATATTGCCAAGATTACTTTCCGTAGACATGACCACCTCTTGACGTTCATCTTGGTGGAGAGTCCTGCCCTTCCAACCATATCGGCTCCTTCCCCTCCAG
>NC_091573.1:6330046-6332546 GCF_042767895.1 Penaeus vannamei | reverse complement strand
CTTTTTGTTATGCACTTATCCCGCACGAACGATTAAAACATGCAGTCCATTATTCCCCATGGCATTAGACATAGCCTATATAAAAAGATGAAAAATAGATACAAACACTAAACTCTCCCAAAAGAAACTAACCATCCTTCCTAAAAAATAACCTTAATAAAATATAAACAAAACCTGCCCTCCCACCCCCCAAAAAAAACCAAAATCTGCAGAAGAAAGGCGACTGCAGACACGTTTTCCCCCGCGCGAGCCACTTTTCCCCCGCCTCTGCCCCCTGACCGCGTATTTTCCCCCCACCCAATGGCAGGGCGATCTCGCATCTAAGCAGAAAACAAATTACCGAGTGTTGGCTTATCTCATGCTCTTCTCTCGTGACAAGCTTGAGCCGTGGTGTCAATGGGAATAAATAAGGCCAAGGAGAGAACGGAGGATAATCCAAGGAGTCCACAAAATGCTGAAAAGACAGACGCCCTTGAATGGCTGTCTCCAATAAGCGTTTGTTAAAGGTTTGTTGTTAAGGATTCTATCTCATTTTTTTCCCAAATCACACTATCAAAAAAGGTGCTTCTTCCTCTCTCGTGTGACACTGTTCTCGTTCTAGTTTTCTCCCTTTTCAGGACTTTTAAGGGAATTAAAGATAATGAGTAAGATACACCAGTGGCAGACGATCATACAATCTTTTTTTTTACAAGTTCCATACATTGACATAATTTTCTTACTAATTCCCTTTCACTTTATTTGCCATCTGCGTTTCTCATGAGGTCAGAATTTCCTCCTTAAAGACATTTAAAGTGAGAAATGGTTAATATGGTTGAGTTAGAAGTGTATTGAAGACAATCTGTTTACTTTGTTGAAAACCTTCAGTATTGTTGTTATTTCCACAGAAGTCCTTGGACAAAGTCTTTTATTCTTGTGTATTCTTTCATATTATTACAAGAATAAGCTCGTCTTGTCCTGGAATTACAGTGCCTTTTATGGTGTGTCTGGGATTGAAAAATAAATGGTGTTGAAGAGATAGCTAAGAATTGCATACATTATTTCCTCATTTGTTCCTCACTTTCATTCTCTGTCAATTTGCAACATTTTCATCACCATCAGAATTTAAGTAAGAAAATTCAATAAAACCAGTTCTTAATTTCAAAGAAGAAAATAGACAGAAACTTGTATTAAGTACAACAGCGCATAATGATATTTCTTTATGTATTCACTTTTACCAATTCACTAATTGAACTATCTTTCGATCTGTTTCATTCTTCGCAAATAGTAGTTTACATTTTCTTCACAAATTTGATACTGTGAAGTAGGTTTTTCTTGGCGAAAGTACTTCATAACTCACAATAAGAGTAAAGTTTAACTCTTTTATCTTTAATTAATCTTTGTTACAGAAATTATTGGTATTATTGTTACTTTTTATTTTTAGTTGCAATTTATTTTGTTTTCATTTTTGTTTTTACTAGTAGGAGTTATGTTATTCATAATATAAATACTATTATTTGTGTTATTATCTGTATTATGATTATTGATATGATTAATATTACTAATATGATACTGATCACAAAGACGGGTTTAATTATTATCATCACAGCTTCAATCCCTACTGTAAAAGTCATTGTCTCACAGCTGAATGTGCTAAATATACTGAAAGAATTTGTAAATTACCTCTGTGGGATAAAGGAACTGACGTGACATTAATTCCAAGTCACATACCCTCCATTATACTATGAAATTGGCTCAACTTTGGGACAAATGACAGAAAATAAGGACTCATCGAGTATGAACCCTTCCAAATCGTGCACAGCCTTTGCATAGTAACTGCGGTGATTATATAAATTTTTTGTTCTGATATTCGTACTTTTTTCTTTTCTTTGGAATAGGTATTATTGGATGAGAATTCATCCTGTTAGGGGGAATGGATAAGCCACTTTGCTTAATAGGATTTGAGGTAACGCAAATGTCCGTTTCTCGTGTTTTATTGGTGCAATTAACAAAAGAAAATTAATTATTGTTTTCTTGTGCTTGATAGCAATCAAGTACGTTGTCAAACTAAAGTGGAAATGACCTTTTATAATTGATTTTAGAAATTACTAAAATGATCATTAAAAAAGAAACTATCATTGAGGTCATATAATTGTTTATATGTTAGCATATTATATGATGATAACCTCCTCGTACTTTATAATTTGAACACACTTCTGCACTGTTAAAGTAATATCTAACAGTAATTAAATAACATTGAGTAAGTTACTGAATTCAAGTGCTGAGATCGAGTAATGTTAGTTACTAGGTGCAGTAAGGACCCAGTTACATGTAGCATAAGGGAGAACTTGTAAGGCTTCGATAAGTTATATGATTCTTTTGTTTCTTTGTTTTCTCTTATGTTTATATATTAAAGGCTTGAGCAACTCTGATTTTAGATTGAATAAATTTAATGTTATGCTGTCAAAGGGAACATGACAGCACAATCAGGTTTAAAAAGAAGAAATAAAAGATCTGTGCCAAG
>NC_091573.1:6310046-6320046 GCF_042767895.1 Penaeus vannamei | reverse complement strand
AAATACATAGATAAATAGATATGAGAGAGAGAGAGATGGGTGTCTCACATGTGAGACACCCAGCACAAGTGGGTTAAAATTTGCCATTGAAAAATCTAGCCTTGCACAACTTACCCAACTGCATGAGAGTATTATCCCTGGGTCGAAAATCAAGAATTCAGGGATTTCATGACTATAACAGTATCAATTTCTACTTGAAAATATTGCTTGGTTGCTTGTACATAGATTCAACAGTCCAGTCTTTAGTCCTGTTTTTCATTTACATCTGAACTTCTGATTTGAAGTCTTTTTGTATAATAGAATCAACCGTACAGAGTCACAGTGTGTTTTGCACATTTTTTCAATCAGTATATCTTAACCTTGTAACAACTTAAAACAATCACTATATGCTGTGTTGTTTGTACTAAATATTGGTTGTTTATTCTCAATTTTAACCCAATAAAGACAGGTGTCCCATATATGAGAAACCTGAAAAAATAAATATTGTCGGGTGTCCGGCCAGTATGATGTTGTATCGGGGCTCGTGCTCCGATGCAGCAGTGGGCAGTGGCCGATGCGCGGGCAGAGTCCGGGCCAGCCCCATGCGCCGATTTTGTAGCCACTCGAAATCTTTTATTTTCGGCTTCAAAATATACCGGCGGTAATGGGTTAACATTTTTGTTTTACTTTCATATGAGAATTTTATACATTTTTATTGTGTGATATATAGTGTAAAGCTTGATTTAATCTCGATGAGTATTAGTGCATAGTAATTCTAAGATGTTGCTACTTAATGTGAGAAAGTTCCTGATAGCTCCAAAGGCACCAACAAAAATTCTAGATAGCTATTCTCAAAAAAGATGATTTATATTGAGAGGAATGTATATTCTGTAGTGACATGTGAAGATCATCATACAACATTCCCCCCTGTGTGTGGGTGTTTGTCTGTGTATTTGGGTGTATGTGGCTGTTTTCGTGTGTGGGTGTGCATGTGCATTTACACATGTGTCCATGTGTGAGTATGCAACTGTGTATGTGTGTGTGTGTGAGTATGTCTATAATTTAGATTCATCAGTTACTGCCCTCTTGCATAGGTTTCAGAGCCTTCAGAACCAAATTTCCTCCTAACAAAAACAATATTTCCTTCTGTTACAGAATGAAAACCTCCTCTACGTACACAATGAGGAAGGCTACAACCTCCTTCAAAAGGTCGTGGGTATCAACAATGTGGAGATGGTCAGGTGGTGCCTCACACGGAATGTGGATGTCAACCGAGGAGTTTGCTCTCTACCCCTTCATATAGCATGCCTCAGAGGGTAAAGGACACATGTATTTGTTTTTGCCTTTTATTTGTGTTGCCTTATATTTAGAACTCCATTGATATGTACATTTTCTGTAATTATAATCATCTATCATTTTCGTTAATGGCAATGCATTGTCTTAAGTAATATTGTACATAAAGTCAGATTATGAATAATGAAGGTATTACCTCCAATTCCCAATTTAAGAGTTTTAATTATGCTGTTCCTGGCTAAGGTTTGGCTCCTTCATTAACCCTGTACCTTCATGTACATTGAATTAAGAGTTTAGATAATCAGTCAATAACTGCTTGTTATATAATGAAAAAACAGTAGAGAAAAGTTTTTTTTTCCAGAAGAATTGTCTTTCTATATAGATATAAATAGCAGTATTTTCTCCAATTTGTCTACCAAGATACGAGGACTGTGTTGAAGTGCTGCTCAAACATGGGGCCAGAATTGATGTTGAGGCCCGAATGTGCTGGCCTGGGCCACACAACCAGAACTGTGAGCAGCGGGGAAAGTACTGTAAGTTTGCTGGTTGATTTTTGCGATAGTGCTGAAAGATGGTTTTAAAGTCTTGTGTCAGATATAAAAGCTTTTGATTATTTAGAAATTGCATGCTTTATATTTATATGTATGTGCAGTTATATTGTGTGTTGGATATTATCTTTACAGTTATGATTTATTTATTTACTTGCTTTTGTTTTATTCCAGGTGTGCCTGATGTGGCAATGGGGGACAGATCCAGTGATAAATTACAGAATGCTATATATTATGCCATTGATGGAGACCAGGTATTGATGTGCATTATATTAGAATTGCCTTTTGTTTCAAAAGCACGAAAGGAAGATAAAACAATAATGGTATCTTTTTTTATTGCCATTAAAATCTCTTAAAACAGCATTTTTACAAATGTAGACACTGGTATGTCAGAATTGGAACCATAGTCACTTTACACTGTTTAGTATACAAGCACTTTCACTTTGCTTGGAATCTCACTTTGGATATGAACTTAGGTCGACATACTGGAGTTGCTGACCCAGCAAGGAGAGGACCATTGGTTACCTTGGCAACAGAAACGGCCTTTGCTCCATATTGCCTGTGAACGTGGAGCCTGGAACTGTGTTAGGTATTTAGTGTTAGAAAGGTAAGTGTATATTTCTTTAAAAATGGATGTTACATATGAATTAGAACAGATGGAAGACCAAGTTTTCATGGGTAAATACTCAAATGTGTGTGTGTATAATTAACCCATTGGATCCGGTTGCGTCACGGAAATCATGGTGCTGAAAATACGGGCAGTGGGTTGCATGAGTAGCCAATATCCCAGGCGTGTGGTACATAGGCTGGGCATGCGTGAACACCCATGAGCAATGACACTTTGCAAAGTTATTTTGTGTAAACATTTTTAGCTGTTTTGCCATTTTCCAATATCCATATTTGACTTTTGATTTGTTTTATCCAGATGGCAATAGTTTATTTTCCTTGCACAGACTCCATATCATATCTCTATGTAGTAAATAACTGAGAGAGAGAGAAAAAAAAAAATGGAACATTTGGTTATTTGTACATATAACATATCTTGTTTTTTTGTATTTTTCAATTTTCCATAATACAACCTGCACCGCCAGTCACAGTGGCCAGGAATACAGTGCGCAGCATGGAAATGCTATCCTTCTTGGAGCTGGCACATTCCAGTCACAGCTTACATTACACTCCATATTCATTTATCAATGGGAATAATGCTAAAGCCACCTTCTATACGCTGAATAAGTCAAATCACACTCCAAGAGGTTTGTGCACTCATGGAGAGCCTTTTAAGGCCCTTCGCTCACCCAACCTTCAACCATTTTGCCTGATGACGGCATGTTCATGTCACCCGGGCCTCAACCCAAATTTTTCCATGATAGAACCGTAATGTCATCCGGATCGTAGGGGTTTTGGATTGTTTTTTTTAAATTATTAACTTTATTTATGCAAAAGGCAAAATGCTTTGAAAGATCTTATTTTCTCTGGTAAAACTTTTAAGAGACAGTGACCACCACATTTCAGACTAATGAATAAACTCCCTTCTGTAAATGAACAGGTCTGATGAGATCAACCAGTGCTACGATGAGTACTACCCCATCCACCAAGCGGCACTCCACGATCTTAAATTCCTCGACCTCCTTATTCAGTGCGCAGCCGAGACCACTGTGCGCACCTACACCCAACAAATGACCCTCCTCCATGTGGTTTTCCTGTTAGGCAAGAAGAGTGCTGAGGACACTTTAGAGACAGTAAAGTTGTTACTCCAGCATGGCTTGAAAGAACACATAAACACTGCTGACTCTTTGGGCAATACACCTCTCCATGCTCTAATTGTTCGGTGAGTGTGTGTGTAATTGATGACAAGAGGAATAGTGTGAGAATATGAGCCTGTTTATCTGTTAAGCAGAATTGATAGATCTGTATATGAGTTTTATTTTCTTGCCGGATCTTCAATAGAGGTAATTAATCTTCCACATGTATAATTTCTCCAGATATGCCCTGGAGGAAGCTCGCTATGGCTATGACCTCGATCCTCCTCCATGGAACAAATGGGATATGCTCCACATTGTCAGATACCTACTCCAAAATGGGGCATCTCCTAGTATCAATCAGCCCGGGAACTCAGCCCTGGCGTGTGTGCTGAGACATGTGCGCGACTGGGAGTTCCGCTATGAATTGCTGGACATGCTATTACACTATGGCGGAAACCCCAATCTTGTAGGCAGGGATGGTTCGGTGCCTCTCATGGTTTGCTTAGTCCCTCTGATCAACAAAGATCCACTGCACCATTTTACCCACACAATGAAGGTTAGTGGTTTTGTTATTCTGAGTTATCAGAAGAATTTTGCAATATCACAAGATCTGTTAGTCATAATTATTGTTATTGTTTAGATTAGAAGAGTCCATAATATGTATCATTTCAATATTATTGGTAGACCTAAGAATTGTGTGTCCTAAGGTGTTCCCAGACCATATACATATATTGGTCTGGGAACAAATTTGGATGCGTGTTCCCTCAAATGCAATATACAGTCTGCCATCCATAAGTACCCTTTATCATGATCTACAGGTATTCTACTTAAACTGTGTGAGGATACTGTGCAAACATGGTGCTAATCCGAACTGCTCATCACGATCAAACCTCACACCTCTGCATGTCCTGATGTTCACTGCCAGTGAGAATCTCTCTCTCTCTCGAGAAGAGGATAAAGCAGGTGCTTTCACGTTTATTCGGCAGCTACTTGTTATTCTTCTACAGCATGGTCTTGATCCCAACGTAAGGTAAGGTGTACATGTATGTTTTTAGGTTTATTTATGTGAATCCTTGCTTATGTGGACATGTATTTCACTATCTTAAGAAATTTTAGATTTCAGATTTGTTAATTTTACTTATCACCATTAGTCCCATCAGTATCAAATTCACTTGTGCAAGTAAAATATTAAAACACTGCCTGGTTTCCTCAAAAAGGTTCAGTCAGCGGACGCAACATATCCTGCTGTCTTTGATGGACATGGTACAAAATGCCAGAGCCCCGAGTGATCTAGACCATGTCTATGACTTGACGACAACCCTTCTGCAATATGGAGCCAATCCCAACATTAACATTTCTACGACCGAACCTATGATCTGCCATTCCCAGTCATCTGTCTTCCTAAAAAAGTCATCCAATCAGGTTTGCATCTTATAGTTTTCCATAGAAGTTGTATTGTTCATCGGTTCTATTGATTATTGCTTATGAGTTATTCTCTTGAGTTATTAATGTAAAATCACTCAACTGCCATACACAATTCAAAATTGTGCATTCCTGAAATTCCTGTGTTCCACCATACATTTTGTTATAGATGATATACATATTTGTGTCATTTTGCTCATGATATTATAACAAGGAAATGTCTTATTCCAGAAAAAACACTTATGCTTAAGTTTCATTTGCCAGACTGGCTGCCCAGCCCTGTATTTTGGTTATTGTCCCCCAAGCTTGGTGTGTTTAGGCTGGCTTGAAGTTATAATGGCATAATAATATTCAGAAAACATCTGAGATGATCATAAACTAGAAATCATCTCTGCTCCCCCCAAAAAAAATAATTGCAGGATCTTGACATATAATACTTAGGCTTGTGGACCCTCAGCTTTGGAAATGTAGTTGACTATATGCTGTTCTTTTTCAGGTACTTTATTATTATGTGCAGCTGTTAATTAGGAAGGAAGAGCTGCTGATTGACCCAGACCAGAGGTTTGCTCGGCTGCTGCACCTCTACTACTTGGCCATGGACCACAAAGAGTTGCACCAGTGTCTCAAGATCCTGTACACTCAGACGTCACTTGTGCCCATGAAGCGTCCCTTGACACAGGTTCTGAGGTAGGTGTGAGGTTTCCCATATAGCCGGAACTTTCTGTAATTTAATTAGACATGCTTGAGTAGTGATGGGCTCAATATTTTATATTGAAGTTATTTTGTGATTTGTAGTTCTAACAGTTATTATTTTTACTATTAAGAAGAAAACAAAAACAGGGTCACTCAAGTACTGGTATCCCTTTGCCTATTATTAAAGAGAAAGTGATCTCTACATTATTATTGGAAGAATGCAAGTATATAACCTACTACCTCTAGAATAATATCACAAAGTATGAGCAGCAAGCCATTTTTTTGAAGAAATAAGTCTTTTTACATACCATCTACCATAACTCATGAAGACCTATTTGCTGTGATTGTGGCTTGCTGCATCCAGTGTGGTTAGTTCACAATGCTGTGCAGGTTGTCAAAAATGATGGCCTTTTTTTCATGCTGCTTTCTTTATCAGTGAGATATATGTAGTGTCCACTGTTATGTCTAGTAGGGATCAGCAGGTTTCCTCTAGCTGCACTGTTATAGGCCCTCCTCTTTCTTTGTCAGTTGTTAGAGCTATGTTCCCTGCCTCTTTTCATGACTCAAATGTGTGTGAAGTATAATTCTGTATAATAATGTTTCTTGCAACTAGACCCCCATTTATTTCTAACCTTGATATAGAATCAATGTCATATCATAGGTTTCTTTACCACTCATACCTCAAAATACATAATATCTTTATTTCTAAGTTGGTAAATAGCTTTCCCCTTTCCAAGAAGGGATATTACGTGTACAGAAATAAAAGAATGTTGACATGTGCTTCCTTTTAAATTAGGTCATGTGAAATCAGTAGGATAACCACTTCCCACTTGTTGGCATGTATATAGATGCCATGGCTGTTGTGGACAAAGTAGCGGGTGGCATCAAACACAACCATTCCCTCACCTTCAGCTCATCAGACAGAACTTGTTTTTCTCCAATATCAGTGGCATCATTTTATAGTAAAACTTTTAGACAATAGCACCTAAAGTGGAGGTAAACCTTTAAAAATTGGCCAGCACAAACGGAAAACTGTTGATACACGCCAATAAGCCCACAATCATGTCCACTTTTCAAATATTTTAGCCGGCTTTATTAGATTAAATTTATGTAAATTATACTCATGTTGGTGCATGTATTGTAAATTTTCATCATAATTTAAATATAAAAATAACATTTCACAAGCTTTATAACTGGTTTTGATATCCTAATTATTTTGATGCATCCTTTTTACTGTCAATGATTCATAAATATGCCTACATCCCAGATAGTCACCTGTAGCTGTTTGATATAAGTCTGAGGGATCCTCCCCAAGGGATAATTATGTGTGCCCTACTTCAACCTTTCGAAAGTATAACCAAAATTCTTTTTACAAGTTATTTCATCTTCTTTCAGAGACCTCTACACAAAACCCAGGACCTTGAAACAAATATGCCGAGTAATCATCTATGATTCCTTGGAGAGAAGAACCACCCAGAATGTCAATAAACTACCACTTCCAGGGATACTGAAAGATTATATTCTGAACTTTGATCCTTGAAGATCTAATGGGTAGAGCTTAGGATCAGTGGAATGTTTATGAATCTTCTCAGATAGATGACCTTGTTGAGAGGGCTCCAAGGGCATCAATAATAGATAGGTTGCTATTGAGCCTTGATATTCTCCTCTCTTGTTGATATGTGATTTAAGTAGGAAAAGGCTGCAGCCTAAACAGTGAAGTTTGTAGTAGCTTCCAGGTTTGTGTACGAAGCTATGGATTGCAAAAGCATCAGTGCTTATATTATGTCATGTATAATGTGATAAAAATAAGTTGGTATTCTGTTGAAAAAGCTGTTTGGAAATCTGCTCTGTTAGGCATCTATAGAGATTAATGTCCAGAAGGACACCAGAGTGAGTAAAATGACATTATAAACTGTCCAGATTTTAATTAAAAGCTTTAGTATAACTCCATGAGCTTTCCTAGTTATCTGATGTATATATGGTGTATATATTGAATGATGTTCTGGCAGTGGTGCTCGAGATTTATTTGGTGTATTCGTAATTTTGCCTATTGTGTAGTCAAGAGACCCTGTGTCACTGGTATAATGTACTGGAGAGAATATGAAAATTATCAATACATAATGCTGCAGGATGATGAAAATAAAAAAAAACATTTTAAAAAATCTTTAAAAAAAAGCAGTGGATAGTGCAACATATAGCTTTTAATAGAACTCCTGTGCTTTATATGCTGAAGATGGACTTTGTGGTAAATGCTGTTTTGCTGTTGGATTTATATGACAACCATGTTGCAGGTGTAGTGATGATATGAGATAGATGAGGCAATTCATCCAAGGAAGAGCCTCCTCCCTTACCAGACCTTTGTTGATTTTTTTTCTCTCTCACTCTTTCTCTCCCTTTCTCTCTCCTTAAACAGTGTCAGATATATGGTTGGTTTAAGTTACTGAAGGGAAGTCCAATATTAATTTAATGGAAATTTAACCAAAGATATAAAAAAAAAAGATATTTTTAAAAATTTATGTTGTAAACTATTTACCCAAGTTTAATATTTGGGCATTAATTTGTTTAATTGCAGAGGTATCTGTTGAAATCTTTACTTGAAGAACTATTAGAATTTTTGTAAATAGTGTGAAAACTCTGTTGCATGAATATGGTAATTTGGTTTATGTAAATTACCTTCAGATTTGTTATTAAACTCTCAGTTTTACTGATGTTTCAGAACCACAAACCCATTATGTTAATGTCAATTTCTCCCCAAGAAAAAAACTTCTAAAAGTTTGATATTGAAAACAAAACAAACCAAAATTGGTTACGTGGCTTACAGAAGTAATGCAATTATGAATGATAGTGAGAGAACATTTTAATAAATCTGACCAGAAAATGTGAGGCTGTAGTGCCATTATAGATTGATGAATAAAAAAAGTCTATTTATACTATAAATATATGCATTGTTTCTATTTAGTGTATTATACTCTATTTATTAATAAACAGAAAAATCCTTAGAACTAGAACAAACTCTTGCACTCTCTCATGCACACTCACTTTCTCTTTCTCCAATGCAAACTAATTCAGGCAAACACACACACAAACTAACATACCTACACTAACACTCATGAATCTATAACATGAATAAATAAAATAAAATAACATCTTACTACATAGAAGTTGCCAGTAAAACTGACTTGGCATGCAATTTGTGTGTAGATAACAACACCAGTCATTACCAGCTATGAATCTTGTCTAAACCATAGAAAATTGGTTTATAAAGCACTACACACTAGATATCCGGTCATGGAAAGCTATGTATTGTGCAAAATTCAAGAAAAAAAGATACATGTAATGAATAATTGATACAAGATTATGAAGAGCCACATAACACCTCTCAATACATGGGATAGAAATAATGGTTAATGGTTAATGACTGAAACAAAGAAAAGTGCTAGATATCAAAGGTCATGTAGCACTATGGTAGAGAATTGTGGTGAAAAGTGTAAAGAGGAGTTAACGACCTGGATAAAATGTGTTACATGTCAAAGGTTATAGTGTTACAGGATAGCGTGATAGGGAATGGAGTAAAGAGGGGGTGCAAATGAAGTAAATTGAAGATTAGTAAATGAAAGGATTAAGGGCATAGGGCAATTGGATTGAAATGGAGTTTATCCGTGGCTGGGAAAGCAATAGAAACATTATTCAAGGAAAACTGGCAAAAGAGCTATTATTAAACAATCAGCGGGTAATATGGGTAGAGATGGCTGTAGGATTAACAGCAGGGGAAGAATCTGGGGATGAGATACAGGGACTGGGGAAGATGATGAAGTGTGAAGAAGAATGTTGAGGGGAGTTATCAGAAGGACACTGTTGCAACAGAAGGGATTCTCGTGAACATCCAGGTGGGAGAGATAAGGCTAATGGGGAACAAAGAGGGAATGGTACACATGGAGGAGAGGATAGGGTGTGTTGGGAAAGAGTGGGAGGAGGATAGATATTGACAAATACTTTGAATGTAGAGGAAATAAGGATAGAGGGTGGTTAGCTCAAATGAAGGATATTTATGCATCTGAGGAAGGAGAACAAATTATCACTAGAAAAGGTGGGGGATTCTGTGAGGATGTCTGACAGCTTGGGGGGTTGGGGAAGAAAGGATACGTGAGGGAGAGTATTGGTATAGGCTTCAGTTAAGCAGGGGCATGATAATAGGATATGTAGGACAGAAAGAAGGACAGGTATGGGGCTGACAAAGGAGAGATTGAAGTTTATTGGTGTTCAGACCTGACAAGAAAGATTGCCAGTGGTTGTAGAGGAAACCAGCATCTGAGGTGGATTTAG
>NC_091573.1:6297546-6305046 GCF_042767895.1 Penaeus vannamei | reverse complement strand
AGAGCATTATAGGATAGTAAGGTAGTGAAAAGGGAAAAGAGGGGAGTAAGTGATTTAGAGCAAAGATTAGTAAAAAGGGGAGGGTTAAGGGGGTAGGGCATTTGAGTGTATCTCTCACTGGGGAAGGTATAGTAACAATGTTCAAGGAAAACAAAGATGGCTGTTGGAGAAGTAGGAAGAGAAGAATCCGGGGGATGAGGAAGGGGGCTGGGGAAGGTGGTGGAATATCAGGAAGATTGTCTGGAGGGGAGGGGCCTGGAGGATAGTTTTGTGATAGAGGGGATTCATGTGAATATTCAGGTGGGAACGGTAGAGAGGGTGGGGTATGTTGGGAGGGTGTAGGAGGAAGGGGGTGGAGGGAACTTGAGGAGGAGGAGGATGGATATCTGCAAATACTTTAAATGTAATAGGAGTAGGAACAGAGGGATTGGGGGGTGGATGAGGGAGTGGAGTGTCCCCTTGGGTCCTCTTTAGAAAGTTTTGGATGTCTTCAAGGGTTTCTGGAGGAGAGTTTGGTGAAGAGGACTGAGAAACAAAGGTTTTCTTTTGAGGAGAGGAGAGGAGATAGATATCTGAGGAGCAGAAGAAGAGGAAGGTGTAGTAGAGGATGTAGTAGGAGAAGGTAGAGTGGAACATTTAGGTTGCCTTGTTCAACAAATAAAGTGAGGAGGAGATTGGATTATCTGGATTTAGACTGGAAAATAAATTTGACTGGGGGTTAGGGTAAGTAGAGGTAGGATAGTTTAGAGTATAGGGAAGAGATATTGGGGAAGATGCAGAAACATCCTGTGAAGATGGTGGGAGATCAAGAGTGAAGGACTTTTGAGAGAGAAAAACCTTGTCATAATGCTTCTTGTCTCGCCTCATGTAGAGTGAGGCCTAGTTTGAATCTGCTACCTCACATTCGAGCTTATCGTCAGACAAAGTAGGGCAATCCACCAATATAAACTTCATGGGGATGTCATGTCTAAGGAAGCTAATCTTGGCAATATTGACATGGGATTTTTGCTAGCCTCTGGGAAGAATAGTGCAACATTACTGCCACTGCATCATAATCAGCAAGGCAGGTAAGTAGGTCATTTTCACAATCTGACCAGTCCTTGTAGATAGGACAAGTGCTTGGGATTCTGATATAATTGTGACTAGGCATGAACGATCAGAGCGACCGCCAAAGGTAACCTTGCCTACTTGATTTTGGAGGCACTGTTGAAAGAGAAGTGTATCCTCAGAGTAGGGGGCTGGGGGGGATCACAAAGAATCGATCCCACTTGCCTGGGCCAAAGGGGGGATCACAAAGAATCGATCCCACTTGCCTGGACCAAAGAGACTACTAAAAAGGTTTGCAGAGGTAGAAGCAGTAGAAGGATAAAGGTGAGAGGAAGATGGGGTGGTGTGGAGCGGAGTAGTTCTGTAGGAAAGAGGACAAAAAGGATGAAGAGTAGTAATAAGGGAAGAGGGGGTAGACACTGAAGAGGACTGTGCAGCAGGAGATGAAGAAGAGAATGTTGGGAGAGAGGAAGGGGGTGCTTTCTGGAGGTTGAGTTATAACCTGGGTGGGAGTTTTTGAATGGATAGAGTTGACAGTAAGCATCAAGGAGGGGGTATTAGTATCAGTGGACAGAGCCATGGTCAAAGGAAGGGCAGGGGTCTGAAAACCATCAAAATCAAATTTAGATAGGCTAGTTGATGAAGGGCCAAGCTTAATGCCTCTATTAAGGGTAAAGAATCTTTATTATTGCCCATGGTGAGCCTGAATAAAATGGGGAAAAGAAACGGTCTACCCCTCAGGGTCCCCATAAGCGGTCAGGGCTAAGCAATTAACCAAGGAAATGCCATGCCCATGGCTCCTGGAGGCTGTTCATGACTGACACAAAGCCAGCCTTTCATTCCTTCAGCACGGCTCTCACACCATAGGAATGGGATAGAAGAAGGGGATGAAGAAGATATGGAAGTGGGAAGGGGAGAAGAAAAGAACAAGCAAAATTAGTACCACGGAAGGGGTAATCCCCTACCTTGGGCCCCAGTCTCTATCTCCTACTCCCTCGCATGACAAACAGCAAGTTATTGGGAGGGAGGATAGAGGGAAAAGATACTGGGGGAGATGCAGAAACATCTTGTGGAGATGGCAGGATAGGTAGCAGGGCAAAGGACTGTTTTGGAAAAGATTGAGAGAAAAACATTGTCGTTGTGCTGCCTGTCTAGCCTCACGTAGAGTGAGGCTTAGTTTGAATCTGTGAACTGCTACCTCATATTAGAGCTTATAGGCAGGGCAGCTCATACAAAATACATTAAGGAATTCACCACAGTTGGCACTCGTACATAACTGAGCAGGGCAATTTGAATGGTTATAACCAGGTAGGGCACATAGAGGGCAGCTAGCTGTGGAGGGTTAGTCTTTGGCTGGGTGGCCAAAAGGCCAATATTTTTGACATTGATGGGGAGGGGGTTGATATGGTTGGATATGGTAGGACAATCCACTAACATAAACTTCATGGGGGAGGTCATGTCTGCGGAAGCTAATCTTGGCAATATTGACATGGGACTTACACTGGCCTCTGGGAGGAATAGTGTAGCACTGTACTGCTACTCCATCATAATCAGCAAGGCAGGTAAAGTAATTTTCGCAATATGACCAGTTCTCGTTATATATGGGATAATCAGTCTGAGGGGATTAAAATAGTTCAAGTACATTTATTAACAGAGAGGTGAGGAATAGGTTTGCCAGTATGGTTAATTAGGGTAGACAGTGCATGAGCTTGAGATTCTGATGTAACTGTAACTAGGCATGAACAATCAGAGCTACTGCAAAAGGTAACTTTGCTTACTTGTTTTTGGAGGCACTGTTGAAAGAGAAGTGTATTCTCAGAGTAAGGGGCTGTGGTGGGGGGGTTGGGGGAATCACAAAGAATCAATCCCACTTGCCTGGGCCAAAGAGAGTACTCAAAAGGCGGTAGAAGGACGAGAGCAAGAGGAAGATGGGATGGTGTAGAGTATAATAGTTCTGTTGGAGGAGGACAATAAGGATGAATAGTAGTAATAAAGGAAGAGGGGTAGATATTGAAGAAGACTATGCAGTAGGAGATGGAGAAGAGAATGTTGGGAGAGAGGAAGTGGTGTATTCTGGAGGTTAAGTAATAACCTGGGTTGGTGGCTCAAAATGGATAGAGTTGTCAGTGAATGTCAAGGAGATGGTATTAGTATCGGTGGTCAAAGTCATGGTCAAAGTCATGGTCAAAGGAGAAGTTGGGATCAGAAAAGCATCAAAATCGGCCCACCTTAATCGAGGTAATACCATGCCCATGGCTCATGGAGAATGTTCAGGACTGACACAAAGCCAGCCTTTCATCCTTTCAGCACGGCTCTGCCACCTTAGGACAGAAGAAGGGGATGAAGATACAGAAGAGGAAAGGAGAAAAAAAAAACAAGCATAGCTGGTTGAGGCAGGGGCTAAAGTCCAAGGTAGGGGCAATCCCTACATTGGGCTCCAGTTTGTCTCCTAAGCCCCCCCCCCCCCATGACAACAATGACCAGTGCATTGGGAGGGAAAGGGGTAGAAGAAAAGACCATGCAAAATTAGTTGAGGCAAAGGCTGAGTCTCACGGTAGGCGTGATCCCTTACAATGGGCATTAGTCTCCATCTCCTAAGCCTCCCCCACAACAAGAAGCAAGGCACTGGGGGGGACTCAGAAAAAAAAAGCAATAGCATTGCAAAGAGGAGGGAAGGAGTTTAGAGACCACAGACAAGTGTTTGTGTGGGCCATACCACTAAACCCATCATATCTGCAAGAGTCGATACTCAAGGACGCTTAATGCTCAGATTTTGGATCCTGTGCGGGTAGCGAGGCACCTAGATTCAAAGGGTTGCTATTGCCACTGGTACAGTTAATGTTGTATTTTTGTTACTGTTAATTATCATACTAATATTACTATTACTACTTTGATCATAATAATCACAAATCTTATTAAATATTAAGAATTATGATCATAAAAATATTCGCCACTTATTGAAGAGGTCAAGGAAAAAAGTGCGTACATTTAATTTTTCTTTAACTCAAATACCCTCAAAATGTCATTCTTTCCTGTAGATTTTATAGTAAAAAGTAATGGTAAGAGATTTCGTTAATCCTCTACAGTTAATATAACAACCCCTTCTTAACTGTTTTTTCTAATGATATCCAATATGAGCTGACCTTGGCTAAGCTAAATGTGTTACAAATAATATTTTTATTTATCCATTTACTTTTGGAAGAGGGTCCAACATTGCTAACCTACTTTCCAGCAGGGAAGTAAGGTTTAGTAAAACAAAATCATCTTGATAGATTTATTTACTGATTTGATGAAAATGTTGACCCCAAAGACGATTCATGCCCAACACATGCTGGCCAGGAGAAGGTAGCAACAATTAACAAAAATGCTGAAATTCTTTTCATAATATATATCATGTACATTTGCAACTTCTTTGCTAAAATATATTATTCATACAGAGCCACAGTGCACTCTATAGAAAATTGTGCTCTCTAACACATTGGATCTACATTAATCCCAAAACAAACTGATAGGACTTAATACCAAAATAAATATGTGAATGTCTTTAGATTGAAGAATATACAATAGACATTCATGAAATAATACTTTAAGTACTGTACATGAAATATCCCTTCCTGGCCACTGTCTGAGCAAGCTTGCACAGGGGGTACACTCTCCAGTCTTGCTCAATCCTGGGTGATCTCTGGTACACACAGGAAGTCTGGCCTTCAGCATCTTTAGTTTTGCCTGGTCTGCCAGACAACCCAGTGACCTGTAGTGTGCTCTTCAACTCCCCTAGCAACCTTGGACATACCCAATTTCTTCATTTACTAATGATCTTGGGTACGCTTTCCAAGTTGACCCTCTATCTCCTTCCAATTATTCTATCATCCCTGTGGCAACCTTGGGTATTCGCAGCTAACTCATACCAAAAAAAATTGAGGTATGTTGTTGTTTTTGTTTGTTTTCTTTTTCACAATAGCACTTGGTGGTCTAACTGTCTGATTCACCAAGAACATTGGTGAACTTCAGTATCAGTACCCATAACTATTTTTTGTCAGTGTGTCAGTCAGTATATCCAGCTTACCAATCTTTGGGATGTAGACTCTTTCTCTGGTGACCTTAGTGTCTTGATCTTATGGATACTTCGTGACCTTTATAATGACAACTACTGCTTCTGCTTTCTCTTTACCTTATGTGTGTCTCCTGTGATAACTACAGTTTTAATTCCTACATCAATGAAAGAACTTTATGGATTGTCTATAAAATTACAGTATTTAATAACTTAACTGAAATGTGATTGGACAACACTGCTTCAATTCCCAAGTACCTAAAGTTCTGTTAAAAAATGGTATTTATAATCTTGTCCAACAGCTGGTCAATGGTCCAGGAATTGGCCAACAGTTAGGCAGAAATTAATGTGGTTGGAAGCTATGTCTCTTTCTGAGTTAGGTAAACTGTCAGTTATTACTACAGAGCATTTGAGCATTCATATACTTTGCTCATTTCAGAAGTACTTTGCAAATCTTTGTATCCAGATTATATAAGAAATAAAAGCACATATAAACCTTTTCATCCAGTAAGTCATATCATGAAGTCTGGTGCATATGAGAAACTGACGAAATAAAATATTATGTACTGATATTTCAATATAAGCTCCACAGTGTCAAGGGTCTGATCACATAGCCTTCTTTTATTAATAAGGCAATTTATTAACTTGGGAGTCTAAGTATATGACAGTTAGTGACCATTGTACTATTTCAATAAAATATTTGCTAGAAACCCAAAACTGCCATCACAATCACTCTGTTCCTGCTATCTTTCCACTTTACAGTCAATGAATATGAATATGATACAGTCCAATCCTGGATGAAGTACATGGCATAAATCACTATGATGCTATAATACACCTCCATTTCTACAATTCACTTTCTACAGCTAAACAGTTTAAATTCATAAAATAATATGATCAATATCTTCATAACTTGATAAAAACTTAATTTTCTTAAATATTAGAGGAATATTTGGGCACTATAACATAACTAGTCACATAACCAATTGCCAGGGCATGAGAACCCATCCTGAAGCAAGATCAATAAAATTTCCAACTACTGCAATTACAGTTTTTTTGCTGGCATCATGTCGGATAAGGCTTTTTTTTTTACAGTTGCAAACAGGTGACATTTATGGACATTGAAAATTCACATGGAAAACAGACAGTACATTTGAAACAAACATATGTGGCCATACTATAATACTAGAACAGAGAAATGGTTCTTTTGCTGCTCCTGATCTAATACTGATTACCATGAACCTGCCTAATTTTATATGAAATTCATGACTTCAACGGTAATCACCACCAGGAGTGATTTATTGTCTCAATAAATACCAGAGTGCTGCTTTTCATGACCAAGACCAAGGTGCCTTGACTCACAATACAGACTATGTTGCACCATCTTGTAGACCAGAATGCCTCATTTCAAAATAAGGAGTATGGTGATTAATCTACTTTAACAAGATCTATGACTTAACCACGATTTAACAAGATGTTATGACTTTCCACAATACCTTTTTTCATTCAAAACAAAAAACTAAGGGATACTTTGGAATTCATACCAAGGAAAGGATTTGCACTGTGTAAGACAACAAAAGCAACCTGCATGCAGCTGACACAACATGTATGTTTTCTTTGGCTTGATATTAATAATAAATAATATACTTATTACATTTTAACCTTTTTCAAATTTGACAAGTCAAGAAGAGGTGCCAGAACCCTTGCCAGGGAAGACTAAAATGAAGTGAATGTATCAAAATAAGAACAAATTATCAATATCATATTATTCTTTTATGTATATATATATAACATTTACACTTAAATTTCCCTTGCTATAATCTTTAAACTTCATAAAAATCACCACTTTCTGAAAAAGAGTACGAACACTGCCACCTTTACAAGACATGAACATGAACATTTGTCTTACTTTAGTCTGCCATAATTAAACATACCTTATAATTGAAGTGTGGTACTAATTTGTGCAGATGACATCATTATAATTACACTGCACTGCCTAGTCTAATGATAAATACAATATTAGTATGGTGCAGGAGAAAGATTTTTCTAGTATCCTAAAAGACTACTTTTAAACTGGCTACCAAAAGGCATGCTGGATATAAATATCATGGTTAAATATTGAAAAAGGATCAGTGCTGGGAACAAAGGTCAGCGTGGTGACTGGTGTTCGTCACAGGTCCCCCACATTTCACAATGCTCAGCTGACTCTTTGCTCCGAGCAGTGACAATTCCAATGATTAATTATACGATACTGGGTTAATGCTGAGGATAAATAGACGCCGTCTCCCAAGAGCACAAAGGTTAAGTTAGAAATCTCCACAAAGAGAAGTTGGAAGAAAAGACATTGATCTAACATACAACAAGAAACACATGTAGCTTGCAAACTGTACCACACTTCGAGG
>NC_091573.1:6285046-6290046 GCF_042767895.1 Penaeus vannamei | reverse complement strand
ATTTTGTATCACATATACCCTTACATCTCAAGAGGAAGGATGTAGTGCTAGGGAAATATATAACTGGTACATGATATCACCATAACAACCTGATAGTCACTTCATAGCTGGTACCACTTCTTGTCCTTGTACTTCTGCATGAGCTGGTGCGCAGTTGAGGAGAATGTCTCTGCGTCTGTCATCATCCTTCCAGTTCTCTCCTCCAATTCTCCAAGCTTTTGTCCTCTTTCAACCAACTGCATTCGGGTTTTGGCAATTTCCCCGGAAACTGTGCCAGCGCGGATGTTCAGAGCTTCTAGCTGGGCTGTTGAGCCAGGCATATGCTTTGCCACACTGCGAGATCCCTTTCCTGATGCTTCACCAACTGCAAAATGTGTGGTCATTATTTTATACCTGAACAATGGCATAAGAGCAGCATCTAATGACACCATAGAAATACATTCTACTCATCATCACATTCCATTCCTCTTCTTTAAATAAAGTTAAGCATCTTAGTCTCTTGGAAATTCTGTTAGATATCAAAAACTCACTGCACATAAATCCACATGACTCAAAAGCTCCCCATTCTAAAATTCTATGTAATAAATCATAACAACTTTATATTTCTCTAATTTGGTGATTACTGGAAAATAGTCAATGTATAACCAATACTTTTAAAGACAACACTCCTGGTCTGTTGTTTTAAGATTATAATAAAAGTATCAATACTGCATCTGGAACCAGGCTCCAGTCAGGGCTTATTGGCCTTCTGAGCAGCCTAGGTACACTGTTGGAGGAAATAAGGGAGCCAGCCCTAAACATTATTTGCCGAAACCTTACTTATTTTTTTACAAACAGTAAGGATCTATCGTGTTCAAAATTTTAAAACTTATACAGTATTAATTTTCATAAAAATGTTTCAGTCAACCTAGACATGCCTACGAGGGGGTTGTGAAAGACATTCCTGTTGTTTGTACTGTTACAATATCATTCAAATATTTTGAATTCAACCTAGACATTTCCATGAAGGGTTTGTAAGAGACATTCCTGTTTTCTGTAAATATGTTTATGAATTGTTTGCTCATATGATAGAAGTATAAGTTCAACATTTGTGAGGTTGTTGAGGGGAATCAGCCCCTCAAATTTATGCTTAAAGTCTCTTTTTTGCCTTATTATCTAAACAATTATGTATGCTGCAGCCAATAGCACTGAAAGTTGATATTTCACATTTTGTGTGATTCTGAATTCTCTCCTAATCCCTTTGATCCGGACAACATGACCATCACATCATGAAAAAATTATCTTGAGTGGCAGGTGATGTGAACATGCCATCACAGAAAAATTTACCTGTAGGGCAGGCTGACATAAACATGATGTTAAGGAAGGAGGTTTTGCATTATTTCCATCATAAAATAAGTGTGAAATGTACAATCCAAGAGCCATGACTGGTAGACCACCAGCTCTAAGAAGGATGCAGGTTGTACCATGAAAATTAAATATCACAAAAAAATGTTAAAAATGACCAACAACAAAATATTACTTATTGTCATTATCACTGCATTGAGTTATAGACTATCTACAGAGAATACAGTGTCTAGGCAAGGAAAACAGTTTATTACAGTTTATTACCATCTGGATAAAGAAAATCAAATGAGAAATATAGACATCAGAAAATGGCAAAAAAGCTGAAAACCGTTATACGGAAAAAAGAGGAAATAACATTGCAAAGGGGAGGCATGGAGTTTTATTACTGCACACGAGTAATCATGTGCGCTCAGCCTACAAGCCACTGTAGATGCACACGTAAGTCTAATGCCCATATTTTAGGCAACATGATGGGTTAATCCAATTAAACAAGAATCCTACACACAAAAAAAAAAAAAAAAAAACATTTACCAGAAAACAGAAAAAAGAGCAGGTTTAGTATCAAAAGCTTGAAATTTTCAAATTCTTGTATTGACACTAAATACCACATGCTTTCAAGACATCTATGTACCCCTAAAAAACAATATATAAAATAATCTTAAAGAATATTGTTTGAAAAAACTGGTCAAACTTTAAAATAATTTCCAAACACTAATCAAAGCTTTAAGTTTAGATATTGCGAAAAATTTCACATTATGATCAGATCTGGAGTATGACGAGGTGATTCAAGGGGATTTTAGGGAAATAAATAAACTGGGACACTTAGAAGGATAAGTTGTTATACTAAATTGTGAGTTATATTGTAGAAAAAGAGATACATTTCGCATCTTAACTTACAGAGTTCTTCCCGATCTAACTGTGAGACTCCGCCCCCAAACAGTCCCTTGAAGAAACTCTGTTTCGGAGGCTCTGGCATATCGCACGGAAGGAATAATTCCCCAAGAAGATCTTGCATATCTTTGCTGAAATTCATAATATAAGAAGTATTTAGTAAAACATCATTATCTGCAATACAGAAGTGGACTTCTGACTTTTATCAATGGTGATCCTTACATAAGAATCTAATACTGAATAAAACTCTCTTTACTGAAATATCATCTGTAATTGCTAGGCATCATCTTGTAATGACCCAAGTATCAAAGACAAGAAAAACCTGCATAATCAAGAAATATATTACAATATACAAAAATCATATAAAAAACAGCATCACACCCACATATTTATGTATACACATATCAAAATAAAAATCTAGAGGTACAGAGGTTCAGACGAAAACAGGAAGCCACAACCACAACACAAATTTATGATACATCAAGTACCTCTCCAGATTCCCCCATCATATCTCTGCTCATATCCCATCAGCAGAGATACTCCACTGTCTTTCATATCACTTCCAGAGCCATCCCTTGTTAAAAAGAAGAAAAAGCTCCTTACCAGAAATCAGAGGACAGAGTAAACTTCTGAATTTCTGTTGGAGAACACAGGTACATCCCATGACCATAGTTTGTGAAGCAGAAAGTCCTTGCAATTCTGAAGAGAGAAAAAGTTCAAACCATATATTATTATGGTGTGTTGATTTTATCTGACATCTTATAATAGTGTTGGAATTCAGTGCCTATACCTGTTCTGGGTATTGTATCTTAAATGAGAATGTTATTCATTACAACTGAGATGAAAACAAATCTAAAAATCAAAACTGCAAAACAAGATCTGCAAGCTAACTGTATCCTAGATATATCATAGTAAAAGCAGTACAATGTACTATTAGTGTTCTTTTTATTCTGATGAACCATATATAGCTTTTGAGATAATATTGCATATTCTAGAGCAAAGAAGATTAAATGATAATACTTAATCTTAATAAAATAAAAATGCCAAAACAACTAAATGCAACTATTAAGAAAGTATAAGCAAAATACTGTGGGCATGTGCTTCATTCTCAGTTGTTCTGGAACTTCTTCCTTAATTCAATCAACTGCAAGCAAATCTATCAATATTTCTCATTATCTCTCTCTTTCTTGTAAGTATATGTCTGGTTATTGTGTACTTGGTGTACACAAGATTACACAAATACTATTTATCTATCAATCTTAACTAGAATTCTGCATGTATTCTAGACAGAAAATATACATTTTACTAAGCAATGAAGTACATTATTGAGCATCTCTAATAATCTGAAAGTAGCTTACAAAATCTGTGTTCTGGCCAAATTATCCTCACTGTATTATTTACCTAGTCTGAGGAACATTAACTGCCAGTGCTCTGTGTTTTCAAATGTGTTTACATGTGAAATACATAAAGGTGCTTACATAGACTCTGATACAAATTTCTGTAATTAATGTAAAATACAGCAAATACAAGAATATTTCAACAATGAACATATTAACCAACAGAGAGAGAGAATGGTGGGGGTATCATCACTGTACTGTTTTAAAATAATATACTTTTACATTTCCCTAACTTGATACCATTTAACAAATCCTATGGATTTATATTACATAAATAATGATGAAATTTGTGTAGACACAAAAATCAAGTTTACTCACTGAGTAACAGAAAACTTTATGTTTTCTTGGATAAAAAGGTAGATGTTAATTACAGCAAATATTAGAAAAGAGGATAATGGCTTTACACGAATACAATAAGTACTGTTTAACTGATGGTACTTTTGTATACAAGCAAACCATTACTACATATTTCTATCACTGAGACCATATTAACCGGTCTGATCAAAGAGACTTTTTAGCTGTGTATCACAGAGATCATTTGCATTGGAAAAATGCACCTACATGACTTTTTACTACATTTCAACAAATTTTCTCTATATCTCCAATGGCAAATATTCTTGAAATCTGTAACAGGAAACTTTAATAATCAAATTCAGTTCTGCAATCAATAAAGACAATAGAAGGATGAGACACTTAGCTTCACGAGCTTACAAGACACGTAGCATGTTACACCTTCTGTGTAGCTCAAGCAGCATTTGATTCTGAATCTCTTTCAACATTCCACATAACCTTACTCTTCCATTACATGTCATGCATTTTTTTATCTCCAAAACTGTGCTTATCATTACAAAAAAGGGATAACGGTGAAAAAAATATATAAAAGGTTCAACAAGAATTCACATGTCAAAAAGATACAGAATGAAATACTGCATGATAGAATAGGGTTTGGGGTCATTCACCCTGTCACAAAACAATTTTGCTCACAGTTGACGCACACATCCAATAGGCTGTGCCCCCCTGTGCGTGTAGCAAGAGGCTAAGCGTACGTTTACTTGTTTAGTCCACGTTAAGTCTTCCATGTGTGGACTATTTTGTTCACTCATACCATCCACTGCCGACCATGTCTCAGTACCCAGATTTCATATTTAATAGTAAGGGGTGTATGTAATGTTCAGATGCACCGATATACAAGTAAAATCAACATACATAAATGAATACCTTTCTTTAAATACTTTACAGTAAATTTTAGATATGCCTTTCTGTCTGGATATATATATACATAAAAATATATATCAAAATCAAATCAAATATTCTATATTCACTGCAGTTGTGAAACTTTAATAACTTGAGTTGCATGTTTTTTTCTTA
>NC_091573.1:6270046-6280046 GCF_042767895.1 Penaeus vannamei | reverse complement strand
TACAGGGACCTTCCTCCTCCTGACAAAGCATATCAAGACAAATAAAACATGAAGGCAAATTTATTCAAGAAGATGAAAGTATTGTAAAGTAATGAATAAACAAGAGAGCATTCATGTATAGTATAAACATGTACTGGTGATAGTTAATTGGACAGATGTTTAAAAATCTATTTAAAATCAAAACCAAAAGTGCAGGTCTACTTCTGTGGACAGCCCAACAAATGCAATGTGTCAACTCCTGCCAAGCTTTATGTGCACTTTTCTAAGTTAAAACATTCAAGCGATATTGCAATGTGCTCAAAGGAAAGAAAAACAAGTGCATATGGGGTCCCATCTTGTGAGAGGTGAAAACATTCTGTTGTTAGTATTTTCATACTACTTTTTATCTTTTCTGTGTGTATGTAGATAAGGTCCTCTCTACATGCAGATAAAACCTGTTTATTGAGTGTGCAATGAAAAAAAAAATATTTGATATCAACTAATCTTTCTTTCTCTGTTTCCTGCCTGAATTATGAGACACAATTCTTGCATGTACGTTTCATTAACCTATATAGATGGTGTCCCACTTCATTCCATTAGCCTATATAGAAGTTGTCTCACAAATTATATTAGATATCTGTTGAGGCAAAAGAAAATGGGATTCTGAGTACAAAATCTTCTCTAGAAACATTTAATTTTGAACACTACTTTGGGGTGAGCCACATTTTTGAAACTGCATAGGGTATATATGTTTGTTTGGGTGTACGAGGAGAGGAGGGAGAGAAGAGAGAGGAGAGAGATGAGAGAGAGGAGAGAGATGAGAGAGAGGAGAGAGAGGAGAGAGAGGAGATAGAGCAGAGGAGAGAGAGGGAGAGAGAAGGAGAGAGAGGGAGGGAGGAAGGGAGGGAGAGGGGGGGCGGGAGAGAGAGAGTGGGAGTGAGTGAATGAAGGAGTGAGTGAGTGAGTGAAAGAGTAAGAAGGAAAGATAGAGTGAGTGAGTGAGTGAGTGAGTGGAGTGAGTGAGTGAGAGAGAGAGAGAGCGAGAGTGAGAGAGAGAAAGAAAGAAAGAGGAGAGAGAGAGAGAGAGAGAGAGAGAGAGAGAGAGAGAGGAGAGTGAGAGAGAGAAAGCTGAGAGAGAGAGTTACAGAGAGAGAGAAAGAGAGAGAGAGAGAGAGAGAGAGACGGGCTACGGGCGGGAGAGAGAGAGAGAGAGAGAGAGAGAGAGAAAAAGAGAGAGAGAAGAGAGAGAGAGAGAGAGAGAGAGAAAGAGAGAGAGAAAGAGAGAGAGAGAGAGAGAGAGAGAGAGAGAGAGAGAGAGAGAGAGAGAGAGAGAGAGAGAGAGAGAGAGAGAGAGAGAGAGAGAGAGAGAGAAAGAGAGAGAGAAAGAGAGAGAGAGAGAGAGAGAGAGAAAGAGAGGGGGGAGGCAAAAAGGAGGGAGGGAGGGAGGGAAGGAGTGAGAGGAAAGGAGGGAGGGAAGGAGGAGGGAGGGACGTAGGAGGGAGGGAGGGAAGGCGAAAGGGAAGGAAGGAAGGAGGAGGGCAGGAAGGAAGGAAGGAAGGAAGGAAGGAAGGAGGGAGGGAGGGAGGGAGGGAGGGAAGGCAAGAGGGAAGGAAGGAGGGAGGGAGGGAGGGAGGGAGGGAGGGAGGGAGGGAGGGAGTGCGTATGTATGTGTGTGTGTGTACCCATGCAAGTGTGTTCTTGCAGGTGTGTCAATAAGTGTGGAAACAAAAATCAGTGTCTATGAATCTTTATGTGTTAGCTACTATTTTGCTGGCAATTAATGTAAATATTTGTAAATATGAATATGGAGGGCCTAACTTGCTATTTCTTATTCATTTCTTTTTAGAGATCTTAGCTCTAAATTTTTTGTCGTAAACAAAAAAATATATATTTAGCATTACAGCCTCAAAGAATAGCACTTTTAAAAATTCCGTAATGGCACACTTCTAGCTAAATAAAGGACAAAGGAGCAACTAATGCTCTATCCCCTTGTCACAAGCTCCAAAATGATGTGCAAATACATCAATTGAGGCTCAAAGATCAGACACTCAAATCTTACAGATTTTTTTTATGTAATGGTCATTGGATGTGCCAATATTGCATGACTGCCCAAATATCCTATTTCACTGTATTTCATTTCATTTTTCTGGTTACTATGATAGAAAGTGTACAGGACAAATATAAACAAGTTATTAGATAAATGTAATAAAATATATCATAGGTATTAACATCTATTTCCTATTTCCCTATTCCATGCTGAAGTACACTGTGACTGGTAGGTAACCTCAATGAAGTATAAAATTCACTGTTAGCCAAAGCATTATCATGAGCACGCCAATGTGCATCTAAATTCAGCATCATTCTATGGCTGGGACACCTGCTGCATGTATCACAGTTGCGTTCTACATGCCTTCACTACCTGCATTATTTACGAATATTCCTACCGTTAGCTTTAGGAGTCACAGAGAAAAAAAAAAGAAAAAAGAGAGAAACAGACTTGTGTCCCAGGACCCCTCCCCTAAACTTCCAATCATCACTTGGGAAATGTTATTCTAGTTACTCATTTCCATTTTCATTTTATCTATTTATTATTTTCTTGTGTGTGGAAGGAATCGGGAAGTGGAGGCAGCTACAGAATCAGAATATACATATTTTCCCATTATTCAAAAATTCACCTTATTCAGTAAAGTAGCAAAGATTGGGCTCATTATACTGTTAACTCAATATTTACAACTTCTACTTAAATCAACATGGGTATCATTTTCTACTGCAAGAAAAAAACATATTTCCAAGCACACGTTCCATCTTACGCAAGACTTTAAGAGAATACCAATATGGCGAGTGGACTAGGGATTTTGTACAATCATAGAGTGTGCTTGGACCATAATTACAACCAATACCAGTTTTCAACTTGAAGTCACATCTGTGTCATAAAAAGCTTCTGTGTATTTAAGATTCAAATTAGAGAATGAGACTTTAATGTTTTATGCAAACACGCATATAAAACTCACTCTGCTGAGATTCCATCTGACATTTGATCTATGTCCTACTACTATCTGTATGTGATACATTTTATTGCGGATTAAAGTTGTAAAGTTGTTCTGAACAGATAATCAACTAATATATGTACTATACATGAACTTGCACTCAGTTCCTCCGATCATTTATTCTTTAACTTATTCACTTTCTAACCCTCTCATATGTACAAAAAAAAAAAAAAAAAAAAGGCATTTCCTATCTATGACGCATAAGTTGTATTCCTTGTCTAATTAAATCTGTCATATAGCCTCTTTTATTTTATATCTACGTTACCATAGCCTAGTAAAGGTAGCTCCTTTTTACTAAAAGTGAAATACTGTTTCTATTCTTGTATGTTAGAAAAAAAAGGTTAGAATGTTAAGTGCTTATTTTCCATACATCAAAACAAAAATAAATAGAATTATAAAATTAGCATGGAAGAAAAATTGTCGTTCATGTCAGTTCCAAAGAGGAAGGGACAACCATGGGACAGCATCCCACAGGACCAATGTCAATAATGCTTTAAAACAGTGATGCTGATATTCTATGATAAAAGTGTTAAATGGATATTTAGTAATGACCCATGAAGAGTGACTGTACTAAGCTATCAATTAACAACAAAAGATGATGAGATATTGTTCCCTCAGTTTTCTCTTTAGCCTCAGTAAGTGAATGATGACAGATGCAGAAGACAAGATGACTTAACTCCTAGGATGATCATTACTACAAATGCAATGAATGAACTGTATTCTCAATGAGCAAAAACATCATCCTGCACTGAGAAGGGGGTACAGGGTTTCGGGGAATTTTGGCGCGAGTCTCTAATTCTTGCCAAAAAGAGTAGCTTCATCTTCGCATGCATGAACTCTCTTTATGGTCTATAATTTCACTGTTTTAATCTCCCATAATGGAACCACAACTTAATAAAGCAAAGTTTCATGCAGATTAAACTATCATGCACAAAAAATAAACTGCATCACAGATTCCATGCACAGTCGCAAGACCTTTAACCATGCACTGCCTGTGTTATCAGAAACTCACATCTGAACTTCTTGCATGTGCTTTTTACTTTCACATACAAAAATATAAGGCTTTGGTATTATATGAGAACAATTCTTTATAAAGACACTAAACAATAGATGTGAGTCTCTGAGATCAAGTGTCGTGTGTTGACTTACTGGTCAGTATCTTCATTTACGAACATTTGCTGACCCCAAATAGACAGCATAGGATCAACTATGCCAGTCTTCCTCGTCTGAAAACTATGTGTAAGGGAAGAGATTGTAGCATTAAGTGTTCTTTGGGAGGGCAACTGTGTGCTGACTGTTCCAGATGGGGCTAGGCTTGTTGCAGGTTAGTCATCTATCTTACAGGTTAGTAACTAGGAAACACAAAGAAATCCATAACAGACACATCATATTTAACAGATAAGAATCTAAACTGGATTCACTTATCATTTCATAAGAAAAAAATCAAAAGTTGTTCATGAATGTAAATGAGAAAAAGTTAGTGTTGGTGAAGAGGCAAGCATTTGCACACAAAAATCAGAATTCATGAATGTTATAATGTTTCTATTAATATCATTTACATAGCATATATACATGTTATGAATAGTGATAATAGACAATTATGACTTAGTGCAGAGGCATTTATATTACAACAGCCCTTTAAATACTTAAGCCCTGTTTGACGCCACAGACATCAGCATTTATATCTTAAATCCCTAGGCCAAAGCATATATACCTACTATCAGCTTTCACTCATTTTTCCCTGGATGTTATTGCAAGCAAACATATGATAATTTAGTGTTCTTGCAAAAACACTTTGGACTTTATACACAAACTCAATCTGAGAGATAGAAACAGACACAGAACATTTCTTAAAGAAACAACTTTTTCAGATTCCCAGGCATTAAGAACTTCCTGAAAACATTACCACCAACTCTTTCTCATTTAGAATATGTAAAGACGAGATCCAAAACAGAAGCCAACCAGATGAGTGAATATACAGCTTTTATTACCAAATTGAAGAGGGATAAAGATATTCAGTTAGGCTATCTATACATATACTCATCCAGAGGTTGTGTTTGTACTGTGATATGTGTACATACTACTATAGTCCTTTAAAATACTCACTTGTTGAAGTTAAGAGATGTCATGAGAACAACTAAACAAAATACGTCTATCTAAGATTTATCAAAATACAAGAAATATGTTAAAACATATTAATTCCTACTAAGATCTATAGATACATCAGTAGAGGCAAGAAAGCCATATACACACTAGTTTCTGTTAAAGAAAAAAAAAGACATTAAAAACTTAAAAAAAACTCGCTGGCCAGCCACATACAGCCATGTATAGCTTTCTTGAATCTACATTTAAAAAAAGGTGATGCAAGGCGGCTGTAATCTGTTTAAATAAAAGTTCTAACTCCACACAACTAAGGAAAATATCCATACTTCAAAATCAATTACTAGCTCTAAAACTAGAGTAAAACTGGACCCACTTACCTAAGGTCAACAAGAGGCAGGAAGTCTACATACACCAGCTGTCGAAGACTGGGCAGACTAAACACAGAAAGGTGTCCTGTTGCAACATAACAAACTAGACATACACTATCTGTAATGGAAGATAAACATTATAAGACCTCTTCAATGGGAGGAAATGTAATATTCATAAGGAAAAAATGTTGAGAGTATAAAGAATATCTTATTACCTAAAGGGAAAATACTAACAACTGATGAGGACATGAAAATTGTATATGTATTCTTATAGTTACACTCATCTAAGTGTTATTTACACCCATGTATCATTAATTCACTCATTCCTCACATTTATGCTACCTGCCAATATATTCTATCGTACTTGCCCTTTCTTACTCTTATCTTAATCTAATATTATCTCTTTGCCTTTCTTTCTTTCTTCTTTTATCTCAATCTCCACCTCTTCATCTTTCTGTATATTTATCTTCACCTCTACCTTTGTTTGATACTATCTCCACCTCTACCTTTGTCGCATATCTATCTTCACTTTTCCCATTGTCTCATATCCATCTTCACCTCTACCACTGTTTCATATCTATCTTCACCTCTACATTAGTCTCTCAATCTTAATCTTTCCCAAAATCGAAAAAAAATATTGACCACTGACCTTTAATCTGAATTATTTCTGCCTTAACAACAAAAGAAACCTCAGTGATGATCTGCTTATATACACAGTTCTGAGAAGGTAATGCAACAACTCTGGCCACTTTCTCTGATGCAATCACAACAAACTGTCGGTCTCCCCAAGTCTGCTCTCCTGAGTTAGTTGGTGACATTCTGTTGTCTACCAATGATTTTGTAGGAGTACCTGAAGCAGAAAGGATGAATGTAGTATGTTCATATGCACTGGACACAAGGAAAATGAATAGATTATAATTACAATATCATTAAGTTTCTCATCAGATAAAGATAATGCATATCACTTTTCCCAAATTTGAATATTTTGTATATACTGTAATTAAGAAAAGAATATATAGAAATATACAGAAAATGACAATATATAAAATGCAAATGGACATAGTATAAATATACATATCAGATCTATCAAGCTATTCATTCCTTTAGTATAAATCACAGCCCTAATCATATTGGTAGTTTGTAGCTGTATACCTATATATCTATGATATATCTAATATTCTTATATTTCTAATTTCTCTTTCACCTGGATTACAATCAATATTTTGGTCTGTTTTACAGTTGAGCTATGTCTATGAAGACCAATCACTGCAACCACGAATATCAAACACCTCCGTTCATTTAACTAAGTACAGTTTATAAAATAACAATCACTTACGCTCCAGCTTCTTTTCCTTGTTGGCATCCTTCCAGGACTCATACTGATAGGGTATGAGTGCCCCATTGCAGTCCAGAAAAGACATTGCTAGAACAGAACCCTTCAGACGAAAGATCGTCCCTGAAACATCATTTCAGATTAGTAAGAGATCTTCTACAACTGTGAGGAGCTATGTGAAATAAAAACAACAACATATATCAGTCTTTTATCATTCACATGATGAAGTTTAGTACCCAAACAGCAATGTAGATTAATTTTCTAAAATCTTTGTGAAATACAATGGCTGTCAATAGCAATAAAAAGAAAAATCTCTTATTATATATAGTTCATAATAAAACAATTGCTTGTAAAGTAATATCTAAGAAGAAAAATCAGTAATTATAAATTAAGCATTTGTGTCCCACATCATCTGAAGATTTCCCACAAAAAGTCACTATTGTACATACCACTAGGGGTAACCTGCGCTGGATTAGACAGACGCCCTTCTAATGGAGGTATAACTAACATAACTTGGATGACTGACCCAAGACTCGTTCCTACCCATAGGGTTGGTGACATTTGGGTATCTATAGAAGATAAGGTGGAAAGAAAATATATAAAATCTTATCAAACAATAAAACTTTTACATTTCATTATTTCTATTTAAAAACACAACAGAACTTCTTTAGATAAACAAACTATAAAAGTCCTATCTGGTAGAACCTTACTGTAATATTCATGTAAACTAAAACTGATTCTGGGAAGGCAGAGGGGAGGGAGATGGAGATGGAGAGGGAGAGGGAGAGGGAGAGAGAGAGAATGAGAGAAAGAGAGAGAGCGAGAGAAAGAAAGAGAGAGAGCGAGAGAAAGAAAGAGAGAGAGCGAGAGAAAACAAGGGAGAAAGAAAGAGAGAGAGAGAGAGATAGAGAGCGAGAGAAAGAGAAAGAGAGAGGGAGAGAGGGAGAGAGGGGAGAGAGAGAGAGAGGAGAGAGGAGAGAGGAGAGAGGAGAGAGGAGAGAGGAGAGAGGAGAGAGGAGAGAGGAGAGAGGAGAGAGGAGAGAGGAGATAGGAGAGAGGAGAAAGGGAGAGAGGAGAGAGGGGAGAGGGGAGAGGGGAGAGGGGAGAGGGGAGAGGGGAGAGGGGAGAGGGGAGAGGGGAGAGGGAGAGGGGAGAGGAGAGGGAGAGGGGAGTGGGAGAGGGAGAGGGAGAGGGAGAGGAGAGAGAGAAAGAGAGAAAGAGAGAAAGAGAGAAAGAGAGAGAGAGAAGAAGAGAGAGAGGGAGAGAGAGAGAGAGAGAGAGAGAGAGAGAGAGAGAGAGAGAGAGAGAGCAGAGAGAGAGAGAGAGAGAGAGAGAGAGAGAGAGAGAGGAGAGAGAGGGAGAGGAGAGGAGAGGAGAGGAGAGGAGAGGAGAGAGAGAGAGATAGAGAGGAGAGGAAGGAAAGAGAGAGGAGAGGAGAGGAGAGGAGAGGAGAGGAGAGGAGAGGAGAGGAGAGGAGAGGAGAGGAGAGGAGAGGAGAGAGAAAACAAGTAAACTAAACACTTACCATTTTTCCTTATATAAGAATCAGCAAAGGCCAGACACTGTATTGCCTCACTGCTAATATTCTCAAGGCTGCTGATGCTGGACGAACGAGATCGACTAAACGAGCCATCTAGCTTGTCTGTTGCGCAGACAAGGGGGGGGAGGGGAGAGTTGGACAAGAAGAGGAGGAGGAGAAGGATGACGAGGAGGAGGAGAGAAATTGGAAAACAAAGATTAGACATGGACATAAACATGGGAAATGAGAAAAAATTAATAATGTAAACAATCATGAGAGTTGGACTTTCTTCAAATTGACTGGCAAAAAAACTATGATGTCAAACTAGGCTAGGATTTAAAAAGCAAGACTGAATATGCACAAGAAATTACTGCAAGTAGAGAAGCTATATTCAATAAAAGTGATTATATTCTGGAAAGCAAATTCATTCAAATAAATTCAATTACTAATCATAAGCTTTCATCTAAATGTATTAGTTTGGCAACCATAGCAACATCTAGCCATGTCACTCAACAGCAAAACAAACTTTCATCTAGCCACATGGAAAAAATAAAATAAAATAAATAAAAATAAATAATGATAATGTGTTTACAGCCATGACAGCCAAAGCTACAACAGTAATTCATGCAGTTATGTCTCTTATGGCTAATTCATATGGCATGCAAACCAACATCTCTTACACAAGGTAACAGCCAAGTAACTTGCCAGTTGCTTTCAGTCAACGCTGATCTAAGAGCCATGCTTTTGCCGCGCTTGTAAAATCCATTACACTTTGTATTTGATTTTCATATGCAATTGCTTATAAGCAAAGGATTGCAATGATACATGAATAATACAGTATATACTGTTGTACTTTAGTTTTAATAAACTCAAAAACTCTTGTATAGTTTTCATTTTCATGGTAAATATGTTCAATATTAAACCAAAAGTGTTACAAAGTTTAATAAAAAAAATTACTTATGTACATCATAATTTATGGTATATCTATTACTATAATGGCATACTGGTAAAAATCTGTGTGACTAAGTAATACCTAGCATGCAGTTTCATTATGTACATTTACATATAAATTCCATTGAAAACATGTGGACAACCAATGAATACACACATAAAAACACCCAAAACAAAAACATGAATTGCATCAAACAGAACTCATACACAAGTATACCAATCTGTCACAAGTATACCAATCTGTCGTGCACTTTCAGATCTTCTATACAACATCATTTATAAACCTTCTCTGGAATATAAATAACTCTCTCATTCACACAGACATACTAACCTATACACTCAGGCATAATTGAATCTAGAATCAAGTATTTTTTTCTTCATAGTAAACCACAATAAACTCCAGTCTTTGCAAAGTTCAACAAAGTCTGCCAATATAACAGCTGTGTATTCCCAAATCATCCTTCTACCTTTTCCACAGCTTTTGGCAATTATGAAGAAATAGATATTGTTATTTCTAATTACTTGCTACTTCAAATATTTGCTCCACATCATCCAGACCTTATCAATTCTGCAATAAATCTTTCTTGATCTGCTTTAGATTCCTAATTATTACACACTTAAGCTTTATATCTAACCTTCTAGATTACCACTTTATCAACCTCCTAACCTCCCACTCACTAACTTTACTCACTTTTATCTA
>NC_091573.1:6260046-6262546 GCF_042767895.1 Penaeus vannamei | reverse complement strand
ATGGCTGTATTCTACGAGGGTTAGGGGAGGGGTATTACTGGTAGGTGACGTTACTACCAAAACTGGTGTAGTGCCTGGTGTGTAAGAGAGAGAGTGCCCTCTGCTCTAGCCGCGCCACAGCCATCGACCCACCACCACTCCCGCTGCCGCTGCCACCACCACCACCAACACTGCCACCACCCACACTGCCACCACTGGAAGGTGCTGAGTGGGGCCCCCCCGGCGTGGGTGGGGGGCTGCAGGGGGGGTCCTCTGGGGTGGTGGTGAGCCCTCCCCCTCCGCCCGCAGTGGTGAAGGCCCTGACTAGGCGTGCTCGAGTACCTTGGCTCCTGCAGCGCCGCATGTTGTCCCCTCGCTCGCTGCCAAAACGACGCATGCCGCCTGCCCGGCCTCCCCCCGTAGGCGACAGGCACACCCCATTCAGCTAGAACACATGCCCACCCCTCAGTAAAAAGCCTTATCACTTAAGCTGCTGCTGCTGCTTCTGATGTTCTCAACACATGTTAGCAGCAACAGCAGTGTTAATTTTTCAGGAACCTGCCACTTTTAGTCTGGTGGAGCAGCAGGGGGGGGCGAGTGGTCAAGGCCAGAGGTGGCCAGGGGGGCCATAGCTGGGCCAGGAACTAAGTGCTGCCTGGTGTACCTGTGCTGTGCTCCTCTCATGCACGCTCAACCCTTGACCTCAAGCAACAAACTTTCCTGTTACACAGATTATACATTCCATATGATTTTTTAAGCAAGTCATACTGAAATACACCATGAAGGTTTGACAGAACAATGATGTATCAATCTCAAAGTAAAGAATGTATAATCCACATATGGAAAAAATTGAGTCTTAAATCACTGTTGGTTTTAAAATCTACTACAAATAAAGAAGCTCTGAAAAAGGAGAGACTGTAGGCCATCAACCTGTGCTGTTAGTGAGGTGGGTGTGCTGAGACAGTTACCTAGGTCACAACTCTTTACAGTTTTCTGACAAAAGTATATATATATGAAAAAAAAAAGTCAGTTTAGTAAAATGCTTAAAAATATATATCAAATATCGCTGAATAACTTTACATATATGAAAATGGAATATGGAACAGAGATAGTAAGGGAGAGGAAACACAGGGGATAGGGAAAAGTGAAAGAGATGGAACAAGAAAGGTAAAGAGACCACTAAGTAGGAGATCAAAGGAAGAAATATGTGAAATACCACTGTGAGACTGGCATAGCGAATGAGATGGCTGAGAGAACAAAGAGAGTGTGTTACAACAGAGAGGGGGAAAGAAAATTAAAAGGAAGTGAAGACACACTAAGAAAACCAGAGAAAAAAATAATCTACATAAAATAATACAATTTGAAACGAAGATAATGTCAGCAAATAAGTTGTAATTGATACTAAAAAACAACAACAAAAAAAACAAGGGGTATTAGATCTACAGGTCCACATTCCATTTGCATTCTTCCATGAGCTCTCTGAACTTATAAGTGACTAAAGAAACAGGCAGAAAATTTATTTTGCTATGATATTCATTTACTGAAGTATAATGAAAAGAGTTAAACAAAAATAATCTTGCCTCTATAAAAATTTCTATGAAGATTTTGATCTTTCTTCTCAAAACTGAGGTGCAAGACAACCATATCAATGAGACATGTGTTATGTACATATGTTCTGAAGCTCTTTTGCAGTATTTTAAAATTATACCCATGAGGCAAACTTCAACTTTTTGTCTATCAGTTTTAATTCTGCTCAATCTACTCCTATATACAAATGCTGCCTAGTGTTTCCTCTATCTACTCTAAGCATCTCTTCCTACCAAACCATATAGAAATACTTTTTTTCTTTCCTGCGCAAGCATGTAATATCCACACCAACTACAGCTATGGCTAATCTTGCTGAAGCATCCATTCCTTTAAGCCAGTAAAGTAACTCTACTCCTCTACCAAACAGACCATCACTGAGGAGAATATTTACCAATGATAATAAATGGACTTTTAAAAAACTTAAGGCAACTGCGGTCTCCATTGCAATTCGTGTTAGGTATGGATGCAGTAGTGGTTGTAGTGGAGGTGTTTGTTGCATTCGTTGTCACTGTATTGGTTTGTAACTGGGTAGAAGAGGTGGTTGTGGAAGTCTGGGTGGAAGGTGTGGTAAGAGAGGATGTGGAAACTGGGGAAGAGCAATTGGATACGTCCTTCTACAGTGCAGCATTTAGGGGACAGAAATGGGGAATTTGGATTAAATTTATGAAGATTAGCACTAGTATCCAAGTCACACAGCTAATAAATAAATATATATATATATATATATATATCCTACACATTAGATATAACTTACCGCTGAGACTAGATTTTATGTTGAATACTGCAAGCAACAACAAAATAAAATAAAATAAAAATTAAATAAATAAAAACATTGCTGTGCACTCTTGCCAAACTTTCATGTGGAAGTCTGAGTTCATATCATCTAGGTGAAGAAAAGAAGATATAAGAGTGTAAACCAAATCCTAACAAACAT
>NC_091573.1:6242546-6252546 GCF_042767895.1 Penaeus vannamei | reverse complement strand
TAGTTAAAAGTGGTATTTAAGGGGAAAAAAGGAAATCATTAAGAGCACACGTGAAATTATCATATCCTAATTCTATTTAGCCGCAGCTGCTTTAACAGTGCTATGAAATAAAGGATGTTTAATAACTGCAATTTTAGCCGCAGAATTATATCCAACATCACCCTATACATCAAATTCTACCTAGTAAATTAGTTCAACTAGAAGAAATATAAAACACCTCAGCACCTGTCTTCCCTATGACCTATTTGTATCATAAAACAAATTCTAAAATCTCTAATCATAATGCCTAATAAAAGTATGTCACCAACAGCATATCAAAAAATAAAATCTGTGTATTGTGTCTTCTGTAAGTATCACACTAATTAGAACTTGCAACATATACTAATTCTGATATTCCTGGTGGTAAAGGATAATTAAAATAAAATCAGATTTAGAAATGAATGAACAATAAAGGTAAATTCCACTTAAAGATATTCAAGAAATCACACACACACAAAAACAAGATAACTAGAACATCAGCTTCATTTTAGAATTACAAGAAGATAAACATTAATTATCATACTGTCATCAATGTATCTAAAACCTTTTATGTTCACTCATAAAAGGTGACCTACATTAAAACATTATAAACCAACTTGAAGTATTAACCACTCTTAATATATTAAGATAAATTCCATATAATTGATTATATTACATAATATCAAATCTAGAGAGATAAATCATGGTAAATGAGCACAAATATATAAAAAATATAATCAAATAAAATAAACACATCCCAATGCCTTTCGCTATTACCTGATCAGACGAGGGTGACCTGCATCGTTCATCTTCTTTATTGGACTCATTCCGCTTTGGAGAGCGAGGAACGCGCTGGTATGGATCTGCTGATCCATACAGCTCTGGTGTGCCCATATTCAGAATGCAGGTCTTGGCTATGTAGTCCACAATCACCAGACCACTCTCATTTCCATATGAGAGTCTGCAATAAAGAAAGGGGCAATTTCTTAGCATTCGTGATGCATTCAAAATTTGATCTTTGCAGACTGTTAGCCACAAGGTAATACTAAGATCAGCAGAAGCACTATGATCTCCGCTTGAGTTGGCTTGGATATAAACTTAGCTCGGGGCAAAGGAAACAGTGGATAGAGGAGTTAATAAACACCAAGATAAATGAACAATTAGAGAGAGAAAAAAGAAAGAAAGAAGTTTTGCTTGTAGAAAGTGACAACATTTTACTACTGTACATAGGAAACTAACTCAATGTAGACAGATCATCAGAGTTGTTTTCTTGGCACTTACTTTTGCTCTGATTAAATCACACAGCTGTTTACATTTGAATGGATACGACAGTGAGCTAGTAAGGGTGGAAAAGGAGTGTGGCCACTTGAATTTTCCTTACATTATGAATTGTGTATAGACATGTTGAAGTGTTATCAAATGTTCCTCAAGAATATACCACATGCAGCAATAAAGATTTTTTTTTTTTAATTAACAACAGAAAGAATAATTGAATCAGTGAACACACCTAAATGTAAAAAAAACTTACAGTCCATACGACGAGTTGATAGAGAGCGCAGTTATTGACCCCGGTGGTTCACCTTCCACCCAGGGAGTAAGACACACCAGATCAGCCTGGTACCCAGAGGCCTTCTTTTGTGATCCACCTCGGACATGGATTGGTACAAAATAATCCACTGATCCCTGATAAGAAATAGAGAGCCTTAAAACTCAGATTCTTAGAATGTTTTTAGTTCTCAATCCTAAATTTAGCTTAGGTAAATATTTTTATTCTAAACATGTGAATTTTTTTTGTCATAGGTTCATATGATTAGTCAATCCTATTTTTCTCTGGGATGATTGTAATGATGAGGAAACTGGATAACTTTTAAAAAATATTTACTTAATTTAAGTAACAAATGGACCTTTTTGTTTATTCCATGCAATGTATTTATACTCTATAACAAAATCACATCTTGAAAAATACCTTATTTAGGAAATTTGTTTATGTTTTCAATGGCTTTTACTGGAAGCATTACTATTTCTTCTCTTTATATCTGCACTAGCAAAATTTCAAAAAAATAGTTACTACATGCTTATTCACATCTCTATCAAAAAGTAAATAGAGTAGCTAAAGAAGTACAGTCTGTCTATCAACGTAAGGGATCACACAACATTCCTAACTTTCTAGGTTAAGGGGGAACTACAGGTTCCTATAATGGATAATTAAAATTCAACAGTATCAAACTATACTTAGCCAACCATCAATCTAAATCCATTATCATTTTTTTTTCCTAAAGCGTCAAACGAGCAGAGACTACTTTCCTGTCGCTCGAAGGAGAAGAGCATTCCCAATACCCTAGGGTGCAGTCATCACGTACACTGACACAACATCTGGTCTTGCGTGACCTGCTACAAATACCTACACCTTTCTTTTTTCTATGATTTTGACTCTGACTGTGACCCTTTTTATCAGAGGCTTTTTTATCGCAGGCTTCCCCCGAAGCTGAGGAGGTGTGATGGGGACTATGGGCTACCTGGAGTGTGGGGCGAGGCGGGAATTCGTACTCGGGTGAGCAGTCACCTGATTCATAGACCTCATACACAATTGGAATCTCCAGACACTGAAAGGTATGAATCCATAATTAATCAATTATCAAATGACAATTTCAATCTCATTTTAGTTATATCTGAACGAGTAGATAACATTTTTTATATGACAAGTTTTTGGCATACAGTGTGCTGAAATGTCAACAAATCTGCCATGTCAACTCACTGGAACTTCGCCAGTAGTCTCTTGCTTGGAGTATTTGAAGAGTATAACATGAGCTGTAGCTCCTGCAACACAGAGCAACCTCGACTCTGGACACAGGAATATGTGCTGGATTGCAAACGGATCTTCATCACCATCAATACTTCTGGTTCTTGGCTTTTCAAATACCTTTGCAGTTTTTAATTTGTAGAGAACTTGTAAACTAACAGATGATGCATCCCAAAACTTAATGCTTCCATCCGCATGCCTGGAACATGGTCATGTAATAAATAATCTGAAGAATATAACACTCCAATATCTGGCTTAAGATTATGTAAATTATGCAGTTCAACTCTAACAATAATGGAAAAAAACAATAATAAAATTACTACTAATAATAATGTTAATAAGAGTAATAACAATAACAATAGTAATAATAATAAATGACAATGACAGTGCTAATAGCTATAATAATAATGACTATTATCATCATAATGATGAGGATAATAATAATAATAATCATAATAATAATCATAATATAACAATAGTAATAATAATTATAATAATAATAATAATAATAATAATAATAATGATAATAATAATAACAAGTAATAATAATATATAATAATAATAATAATAATAATAATAATAATAATAATAATAATAATAATAATAATAATAATAATAATAATAATAATAATAATAATAATAATAATAATAACAACAATAATAATAATAATAATAATAATAATAACAATAATAATAATAATAATAATAATAATAATAATAATAATAACAATAACAATAATAATAATAATAATCATAATAATAATAAAAAAAAATCATAACTATCTTAATCATGATCAGCATAATAATCCTCCTCCTTGACAAAATAGTAATATCAATAACAATAAATAATAATAATAATATATAAAAAATAATACTAATAACAACAATAATAATAAAAATAAAAACAATAGTAATAATAATAATAATCATAACAATAACAACAATGATAATGATAATAAAAACAAAAACAACAATAATGGAAAAATCATAATACTAAAAGGAAAAAATTCTTTCAATTAAACATGAACTATGAACTTGTTCTTTATCTAACCTGATTTCCTAAAAATGACTCCCGTCATTTTTCAAACACCTCACTAATTCGTCTGCCTCAAACCTCTAACAACCTGCCCCACGCTGCCCAAAAGGAGACCGCAAACTCAAACTGAAGCACCACCACACCCAGCCATGTCCTCACCCGGTAATGATCATCTCTGCATAGCTACATGAGGTCGACCCCCACTCGCCCCCGCAGATGGGCCACTCTCGCTCGCTGAAGCCCTGGCGCTTCTGGCCCCTGGCCCCCACGCAGTAGAAGGCCGGGACGAGGTCTGCGGGGCAGTCGGCCAGGTAGGTGCAGCACGTGACCGGCGACTCGTGCAGGTCCATGGAGTAAGGGTTTTCGAAGCACGGGTAGCCCTGGGTGTGTAAGTCCACGACCACCAGGTCATTGTGCAACAACACTACGAGGGCGTATGGTTCTGCAAACTCTGCAAGAAATGAGGGGATGCATGAGTAAATGTACTGGGGCAAGGGACTTCAAGAAGTGATCTGTATTTTCTTATTTCTGTCTAAATCCAACCTTGAAACTGAGCTTAGTTGATAGAGTAAATCAATTGGAAATATCAATAATATATCTAAGCTGTTCCTTGACTAGATGTTGAAAGTCTTATTATTCAAGTTATATATAATTACACAGGACACATTTTCACTGAAAAACAATAAAAAACGTAAATATACAAAGAATGCGTTGCCAGGAAAAAATCAAGTAAATGCCGACATAAGTAAAATATATGACATAGACCAGCCCTACCGACATGGGAGAATGATTCACCTTCGTCTAGTCTGTGCTACAGGATAAAACATGATTCTATTCCCATAATGGATATTAAAGCAAGGAATATGGAAAGAGGAGAATCCAAGAAACACTATACCCATCTAATAATAAAATAATAGAACAACACCCCACAACAGATCTGCCTTACTATTTCCTAAAACCTCTCTCCCCTCTTCACTTTCTGACACCCTCGTCGCTTAATCCTGCTAATCTACCTCTCTTCCTATCACATTCTACAGTAAAAAAAAAAAAAAGAAAAGCTTAATAAATAAAACCACCACCAACAACACCATCCCTAACACCACCACCACCTCCACCAACAGCATTAACAACGCCTCCATCAACACCACCACCCCACCCACAACAGCAGCACGACAACCCACCGCTCGCAAAGGGAGTCTCGCACAGGGTAATAAAGTCCACGACACTGTGTTCCATCTCCAGCACGGTCGTCGTCTTCCCGTGGATCACTGTTATACTCGGCGTCCTTCCCGCTCTGTCGTTGGTCAGGCCGCCAGAGAATATGACGAAGGAATCCCTGGGAGAGGAGAGAGAAAATGATGATAATGATGATAATGATGATGATGATAAAAATGATAAGAATGATGATGATGATGATGATAAAAATGATAAGAATGATGATGGTGATGATATAAATGATGGTGATGATAAAAATGATAAGAATGATGATGTTGATAAAAATGATAAGGATGATGATGATGGTGACGGTGATAATGATAATAATAACAATATTGATCATCATCATAATAATAATACTGATAATAATGATAATAATCATAATGCTGATTTAGATGAATGAGATGCAATCCAAACCAATCTTTGCTTACGTATTCATCACAGCGAAAATGAAATACGCAATTCAAATGAGCCATTAATTATGCACCCATCCTGCAGAGCGATTATCATCAGATCAATCAAAATATACACAACTTATCTGCATGACAATAACGACCACTTACCCGTTTTTACTACAAGTCCACTGCACTTTTTGTATAGCTTTACAGGGTTCTTGTTTCCCGTCTTTGTTTGTTTTTGCTGAAAATAAAACGGTCGAATTTTAAAAGTGGGGAAAACACAGCGCCAGAATAATATTAAGGGAATAGATTATATTATGATTGTCTGAAACTTGAATCGAGTTAGAAACTATAATTCACAGGTTAACAGACATTTACAGAGCCATGAGAATGGAAAAAATAATGTTCACACAATTGATAATCCTATAATTCAATGCATTTACATATCTTCACTTTGAACATCCCACATATTTCGTTTTCTCTACAAAAGACTAATAATCCTACATATGACATTTCCGCAGAGTCGACCTTAAAACAGGAGGAGGAGAAGGAGGGGAGGAGAGAAGGAGGGGAGGAGAGAAGGAGGGGAGGAGAGAAGGAGGAGGAGGAGGAGGAGGAGGAGGAGGAGGAGGAGGAGGAGGAGGAGGAGGAGAAGAAGAAGAAGAAGAAGAAGAAGAAGAAGAAGAAGAAGAGGAAGAAGAAGAAGAAGAAGAAGGAGGAAGGAGGAGGAGGAGGAGAAGAAGAAGAAGGAGGAGGAGGAGGAGGAGGAGGAGAAGAAGGAGAAGGAAAAAAAGAAAGAGGAGGAGGAGGAGGAGAAGAACGCAAAGTAGAACGTGAAGAAGAAGAAGAAGAAGAAGAAGAAGAAGAAGAAGAAGAAGAAAGATGAAGCTGAATAATGAAGAAGGACGCCCATGAAAAATAGATGAGGAAATTAAAAAAAGAAAAGATCAATAATTATAAAAAATAAAATAAAAGATTGAAAACAGAAGAACTATTCAATACATCCGGACCAAGTTTAAATCCCCGACGCCGAAAGATGTAAAGAAAGAAAACAAAAAAGTACTAGTCGGTCCCGCACTTTCAAGAGGGAAGCGCGGGAAAATCGATAGGGACTTTAAACGATAATTTAACCCAAGTAATGAAATTCCCGGGCGCGAGGGAGGGTCAGCTTATCATTCATTAATTGGAAGCACGCAGCCCCTTTGAAAAAAAAGAAATGTAAAAAATAAAAAGATAGAAAAAAAAGATGGCGGGAAGGGAGGGGGGAAGGGGGGGAGGAGGCGGGAAAATTGGACAGCTGCTTCAACGTCAGACCAATTATACAACAGATTATTAAGATCGACTAAAATAGAAGGTTGGGGAGGAAGGGGAGGAAGGGGAGGGAATGGGAGGGGAGGGGAGGGGAGGGAAGGGAAGGGAAGGGAAGGGAAGGGAAGGGAAGGGAAGGGTAGGGAGGGGGGAAAGGGAAGGGAAGGGAAGGGGAAGGAAGGGCAGGAAGGGGAAGGAAGGGCAGGAAGGGGGAAAGGGGAAAACGGGGAAAGAACTGAGGGGGGGGGGAGGTCGGTGAAGCGGGAGGAAAATGGTGAGGGGAGGGAGGGAGATAGAGGGAGAGGAGGGGAGGGAAGGAGACAGAGGGAGAGGGAGATAGAGAAAAGGGGAGAGAGAGATAGAGAAAGGGGGAGAGAGAGATAGAGAAAGGGGGGAGAGAGAGAAAGAGAGAGGGGGGAGAGAGAGAAAGAGAGAGTGGGGAGAGGGAGAGGGAGAGGGAGAGAGCGAAAGAGAAAGAGAGAGAGAGAGAGAGAGAGAGAAAGAGAGCGAGAGAGAGAGAGAGAGAGAGAGAGAGAGAGAGAGAGAGAGAGAGAGAGAGAGAGAGAGAGAGAGAGAGAGAGATGAGAGAGAGAGAGAGAGAGAGAGAGAGAGAGAGAGACAGAGACAGAGACAGAGACAGAGAGAGAGAAAGAGACAGAGAGAGAAAGGGAAAGGCGGAGGAAAAGGGGGAGAAGATATAAGAGGAGGAGGAAGAGAAAAAGAAAGGAGAAGGAGAAGGGGGAGGAAAAGAAAGAGAAGTACATGGAGCAGGAGGAGGAGGAGGAAATAGAGGAAGAGGAGGAAAAATTAAAGAAGGGAAAGGAGGAGGCAAAAGAAAAAAAAAGAGAGATAAAGAGATGAAAGGAAGAATTCCGCTCGCCCATCCGTAGAGACATCTCCCTCAACCCAAACCCCTGTTTACCTCAGCCCATTAATCCACCCCCACCCACCCTGACACCCCCCCACCCCCCACCTCCCACCCAAGTACCCCCTCCCCCCCACAAACCCACCGCATTCACCCACCATGAGGAAAGATCGTTGACGCTGGCTTCGGCGTCGTCTGCTTGATCCCCCACGTGGTGAGCGAGCCGTCCGTATGCGAACACATGAACTGCTTGCCCTCGTGGTGCCAGCTGACGGAGCGGAGGGGCTCGGCGGCCTGGTAGCGGACGTCAGCGCACCGGTTCTTCAGGTCCCAGATGACGAGCTGACCCGTCTCGAAGCCGATCAGCATCTGCGAGGGAAGGGAAGGGCGGCGTCCGTATGAGCGAGGGCGGGAAGTCTTTTCGCAGGTACGAAGTTGTTATTGTTCTTATGATTAGCATCATTTATTACTATTATTACATTAATTATCATTATCAATATTATTATTATTACATTAATTATCATTATCAATATTATTATTATTACATTAATTATCATTATCAATATTATTATTATTCCTATCATCATTCAAGTCATTTCTGCTATCCTCATCATTATCATTATCATCACTATTATCACTATCATTACTATTATCATTAACATTACACACACACACATACATAAATACATACATATATATATGGCATTAAAGAGTGAAAGAAGAAAAAAAGAAGGAAGAAAGGAGAGGAGAGGAGAGAAGAGAAGAGAAGAGAAGAGAAGAGAGAAGAGGGTAAAAAAGAGAAAACTCGAAAGCGCGAGAGAAAGAGAAAGAGAAGAGTAAAAAAGAAGAGAAAACACGAAAGTGCAAGAGAGTGAAAAAGTATTAAGGAGATAAAAAGAGAGAAAAAAAAAATCCACTCTGTTAATAAAAACACCAAAACGCCGTATTTACTTCTCAAACACCACAGACATACATCAAACCAAATATCCCCCTGAAAAATATACCAGACGCAAAAAACAAAAAACAAAAAAAAAACAAAAAAAACTAAAACTATAAACAAAAAATAACAAAACAAAAATAAAAATAACAAACAAACAAAATGGAAGCGAAACCTGAAATCAGAGTGCCAAAGAGCCTTCCTTCAGGCACCGAGAGGCACCGAGAGGCACCGAGAGGCACCGAGAGGCACCGCCGCAGCTTATCTTGGCCAACGAGTCCGCAAAGATAAGCAGCGATGGTGGCATTTGCGCGAGGCTTTAGATTAAAAGAGGAAAAAAAGAACCTTTTTCAAGAAGCAATTAAAAACGGCTCCTTCTAAAGATTATTTAATCGAGCAATCTTAAAAAAAGAAAGGAAAAAAAAACGGCTTTGGAGAATACACGAACCAAGAAAAGGAGGGAGGGAGGGAGGGAGGAAGAGGGAGGGAGGGAGGGAGAGAGGGAGGGAGGGAGAGAGGGAGGGAGAGGACAGAGGGAGGGAAAGGGAGGAGAATAGGGAGGGAGGGAGGGAGGAGGGAGAGGAGAGGGAGAGGAGAGGGAGAGGAGAAAGAGAGAGGGAGAGAGAGAGAGATATATATATATATATAAGATATATATATATATATATATATATATATATATATATATATATATATATATATATATATATATATATATATATTTATAAGGTTTAGATATATATATATATATATATATATATATAATATATATATATATATATATATATATATATATATATATATATATATATATATATATATATATATATATATATATATATATATTTATATATATATATATATATAATGGCGTTTGTTATAAGAAAATGAGAAAATGCTCTCTACAACACGAAAAGCAATTCCGTCAAACAGATTGCAAAGGCACATTCCTCTACATCCGGGACGATAGTTGTATTTGCACAGAGGAGGGATATCGCAAAAACCGTTAACCGAGGTCTCTAGCGCAGTCCCCCCTTAGATCCGCATCATGTAAATTCCAAGAACATCCCGTGGACAAAATGGCTTTCTAGAAATATACTGCACTGGAATCAGTATAAAAAAAACTAAGTAATTTCTCTTTAAATCCTGACTCATGAAGCTTCCTCGCCCTCTGAAAGGAAAGTTAAAATGGGAAATATAAATAAAAAACGAGAACCCAACCCGGAATTAAAAACAAATCCAGAAACGTACGAAAATTCCCTTCACCGCAAAGTTAAATATACTTGCAAAAATAGGGTAATGACACTTTAAAAGCGTAAAATACCATGTCTTTTTAAGCGTTTATTAAGACCACAAACTTTCTGCTTTAACCACCTCTCTCCCCGCGAAATAAGAGAGAGAAAAAACATCAACATGATATGAC
>NC_091573.1:6235046-6237546 GCF_042767895.1 Penaeus vannamei | reverse complement strand
CTCAGTAACTCATTTACTTTATCTCAGTGTATCTGTCTCCTTTCCCTTCTTCTCTTCGTATCAATTATCCCCTTCCTTCCAATCAACACCTCCTCCTCCCCCTCCATCTTATTATTATTACTATCATTATCATTGTTATTATTATCACCATTATCATTGTTATTATTATTATCATTATTATCATCATTATCATTATTATTACTGTTCTCCTCCTCCTCCCTCCCCCCCATCCTACCCTTCTTGCCCATCCTCCCCTTCCCTCTCTCCCACACCCTCCCCTCTTTATCGCCTGCTTGCTCCCTCGCTCGTTCGCCACGCCTCCCCCAGGGTCGAGTCGCCGCAGCTGCTTTTGTTGTTGCCATAGTGATGCGCCGACGGGGATCTGCCGCTGCTCGAACCTCCGTGAGTCGGGGGTCGAGGCTCCGTTGCATCTCCGTTCGTTTGTCCGTCCATCTAGTCATCTGTGCATCTATCTAATCATCTATCTGTTTATTTTACTTAATGATTTAAATATCATATTATCCATCTATCCATCTATCTAATCATCTATCTGTTTATTTTACTTAATCATTTAACTATCAAATTATCCATCTATCCATCTATCTAGTCATATGTGTATATCTATCTAATCAGCCATCTGTTTATTTTACTGAATCATTTAACTATCAAATTATCCATCTATCCATCTATCTAGTCATCTGTGTATCTATCTAATCATCTATCTGTTTATCTTACTTAATGATTTAACTATCAAATTATCCATCTATCTATCTATCCATCTATCTAGTCATTTGTGTATCTATCTAATCAGCTATCTGTTTATTTTACTGAATCATTTAACTATCCAATTATCCATCTATCCATCTAACTAGTCATCTATGTATCTATCTAATCAGCTATCTGTTTATTTTACTGAATCATTTAACTATCAAATTATCCATCTGTCTATCTATCTATCTGTCTATCTACCTATGCATTTCTTTACTTATCTACTTTTTTTTTTTTTTTTTTTACTTGGTAGTGTTTTTTTTAGGCTCAGGAATGGGTTTTCGGTTTTCAAGCATCGTCCCTTTAGGCTTCGGGTTTCTTTAGCGCCTTTTTCTGGTATATTTCTTTGGGGAAACTTAATTTCTCTGCGTATTTTTTTTCTTGTATGGCATTTTTTGGCGTTCTATTATTATTATTAGTATTATTATCATTATTTTGATTTTTTTTTTCTCACTCGGGTTTCCTTGACATCGGGTTACTGCGGCGCTAAAAAAAAAAATTGGGCTGAAGGTTTATTCATGTGCGAAATCCGGAGATAACCCATGAGAGCCAAAGAGAGCCAAGGAGAGGTAGAGAGAAAAAGAGTGAGCCAGAGAGAGCCAGAGAGAGCCAGGGGGAACCAGAGAGAGCTAAAGGAGGAGCCACAGAGAGTCAAAGGGAGAGCCAGAGAGAGCCAGAGGAAGTGCCTGGGAGAGCCAGACCAGGTGAGGGAGACGAAGTGGTTGGGGATGGAGATGTAAGAGGCAGAGAGCTCAGAGGTTCAACGAGAGAGTGAGGGATAAGATATTTACATATAGGTTTTGACTTATAAAGATCAGAAATAAAGAGAGGCAGACTCTCTCACTCTCACTTTCTCCACACACACACACATATATATGTGTGTGTGTGTGTGTGTGTGTGTGTGTGTGTGTGTGTGTGTGTGTGTGTGTGTGTGTGTGTGTGTGTGTGTGTGTGTGTGTGTGTGTGTGTGTGTGTTCGTTGTCCATTCTCCCTCTAATTCCCATCCTTCTCCCTTTTCCCTTTCCCTCTTCCTTCCTTCCCTCCCTTTCTCCCTCTTCCTTCTCCCTTTCTATCGTCTCGAGTCCCCTTCATCATCTCTCATAATGACCTCCCCCCCCCCGCGCCACCGCCATTACGGTCGTCCACCTTCCCTGTGGCTTCATTTCTCCCTTGCGCGTCTCTCCGTTCATCTTCCTTAATTACACACATCACATTTTCTTTCCCGCCTACTTTGCGGGGTAAATCTCTGCTATTTTTGTCTCTTTCTCTCTCTCTCTCTCTCTATCTTTCCCTTTCCCCTCTCTCTCTCTCCCTCCCCCTCTTCTCTCTCCCTTTCCCCCTCTCTCTCTCTCTCCCCCCTCTCTCTCCCCTCCTCTCTCTCAGCATTACCTCTTCCTCTCCTCTCTTCCCTCCTTTCACTTCTCCCTCACTACTTCCTTCTCTTCCTTCCCTCCTTTCGCCCCTCTGCTTTCTCTCCTCCCCCCATCTCTCTCTCTCTCTCGTTACCTCTTCCTCTCGGTCCCTCTTTCCCTCCTCTCACTTCTCCCTGTCTCACTACTTCCTCCTCTCCCTTCTCCCCTCTGCATCTCCCTCTCTTCTCCTCCTCCCTCCCCCCCCTCCTTACCCGACCGAAGTTAAGCCCATTTGCATAGTAACACGTAGACAAATAGGACGAAAAAACGGGTAAAATTCAAGCCTAATGAATTCATAAACTCGAGCAAAACTTTTTTTT
>NC_091573.1:6200046-6215046 GCF_042767895.1 Penaeus vannamei | reverse complement strand
GGAGGAAGAGTAAAGTAAGAGACGAATGGAATGAAGAAAGAAAAACACGGCGGGGAAGAACGGAAGAAAAGAGAAAAGAGAAAAGAATCAAGAATAAAAGGACGAGGAAGAAGAGGACAAGGAGGAAGTGACAAAAGAGGCGGAGAAACAGGACGACGACCACCAAAGCCGAGATAAGCCAGCTCAAGCCACTTCCAGCGAGCACACCAAATTATGCAGAAAAGAGGAAAAAAAAAAAAAAAAAACCCTTCCCATTTCATATCAAATCATTAAGCTCTAGGAATTCGCTCAAAATTAGTTTTTTTTTAGGACTAAAAACCTTCCTACCTTACACGCTCTCAGTCCTGACCAGACGCAAGATTTGAATTATATAATTAAGGATAATTAATTAATTAATAATTAAAGATAATTAAGGACGAAATGCTTAATGATTCATTCTATAAACACGGAGAGAAGAATGTTATTAAATAAAAAATATGACAAATGGCTTCCAGCGATATTATGCAAACAATCTAGAAATACAAAATAATATCAATATGCGTAACGATGAACATGATGATAACAGCAGAATAAGAATAAAATAATAATGAATAAATAAATAAAACAATGATAACACTAAAAAGCTAACAATAACAACAACAACGATTTTACAACCAATAATAGTAGTAATAAAATCAAATTCTGGAAAACGAGAAATCAGCTGGCCAAGAAATTCCGCCTCGCTTGATTGACGTTTACAACTACCACCGGATTGTCGTCCCTCCCTCCCACCCTTCTTTTCCTCTCTCTCCCTATCTCTCTCTCCTCCTTTCCTTTTCTCCCTCCCCTCCTTTATTTCCTACCCACCCAACCTCCCTCCCCTCCTTTTCCCCTCTTTCCCTCCCTCTCTCCCCTCCTATTTGCACTCTCTCCTCCTCCTTCCCCTCCCTCTCTCCTTCCTTCCCTCCCTAACCAGCCCTTCCCCTCCTTTCTGACCCTCCCTTTCGCTCCATTCCTTCCTCCCTCCTTCCGTATCCCTTCCCAATAAAATCCACTATGTACCCACTACCCTTTCCTTCTACCTCACCCCCTTTTCCCCAACCATCCTCTCTCTCCCCTACCTCATCCCCAGCCTACCCTCTCCACACCTTCCTCGCCCCAACCCCCAACCCCCCTCTACCCTCCCCCTACCCCTCACCCTTCTCCTCCTCTCCCCCTACCTCCCCCCTCTTTTCCCAACCCCCCACCCCTCTCCCCCTATCTCACCCCCTTTTCCCAACCCACCCGCTACCCCAACTATCTACACTCTATCCCCTCCACCTCCAACCCTACCCCCCCCCCCCCTTTTCATCACGGTTCTAGAAGGCAGAGTCAGTGTCACTCCGAAGTTCCTGATGACTTTCGCTAGGGTTAAAGTGACGCCTTCCCTTTTTTTTTTTTTTTTTTTTTTTTTTTTTTTTTTTTTTTTTTTTGCCTTTCTGGGAGTTGCAAAACTTTTTCATTTTGGCGTTACGGAGGAGAGGGTGGAATGGGGGGTGGGGGATGGGGTGGGTGGGGTGGGTACGAGTGGGGGATATGTGTGGCCTAGATCTTGTTTTCTTTTTCGTCGTTAATTTTGTTTCGTTATCTATTTATCTATTCCCTCCATCCCCTCTCTCTTTCTCTTTGTATTCTCTCTCTCTCTCTCTCTAAAACATAAAGGAAAAAAATACATGAAAAAGCAAACTTAAAAAGATTTGCAACCGCCTAATCTAAATGCAAGGAATAAGCATGTTCCGAATCATTCCGGATTCCAGACGTCCCTTCCCTCCCCCCCCCCCCTGTCCTAATCCCAACCCCACCCCCCTCACCCTAACGCCAGCCTTTCGTAATGGCTTCATCATTCTCCCTCTCCCTCTCCTCTCCCTCTCCCCCTCTCTCTCTCTCTCTCTCTCTCTCTCTCTCTCTCTCTCTCTCTCTCTCTCTCTCTCTCTCTCTCTCTCTCTCTCTCTCTCTCTCTCTCTCTCTCTCTCTCCTCTCTCCTCTCCCTCTCTCCTCTCCCTCTCTCCTCTCTCCTCTCTCTCCCTCTCCTCTCTCCCTCTCTCCCTCTCTCCCTCTCTCCTCTCTCCCTTCTCCCTCTCTCCTCTCTCCTCCCTCTCTCCCTCTCTCCCTCTCTCCTCTCTCCCTCTCTCTCTCCCTCTCTCCCCTCTCTCTCCCTCTCTCTCCCTCCTCTCTCCCTCTCTCTCCCCTCTCTCTCCCTCTCTCTCCTCTCTTCTCCCTCTCTCCCTCTCTCTCCCCTCTCTCTCCTCTCTCTCTCTCCCCTCTCTCTCTCTCTCCTCCCTCTCTCCTCCCTCTCCTCCCCTCCTCTCTCTCTCCTCTCCCTCCCTCCCTCCCCTCCCTCCTCCCTTCCTCCCTCTCCCTCCCTCTCCCTCTTCCCTCCCTCCCTCTCCTCTCTCTTTCCCTCTCTCTTCTTCTTCTCTCTCTCTCTCTCTCTCTCTCTCCCTTTTTTCATTAATACCGACGCCTCATTAAGCCCCCGCCCCCTCCTTCATCCGCGCACTTGTAAGAACTTCCAAAGACATTCTCTTCCTCGCTTTTTTAAAATTCTTTGCCACCTTTGGGCTCGCCCTGCTTTCATCTTCTTTCCGCCTTATTCCCCCTTTTGTGATTTTTTCTCCCTTCTTCTAAATGATCGTTTCGAGAGAAAATCGACATTAAATCGTTACGTTTTTTTACGTTTTTTTCCGACACAATTACTGGACGAAATTTGAAAACCTACTGAGGAAATGGTCCTCATCCCCCCCCCCCTTCCCCACACCTTATGGCTTTCATTATGATTGGTTTAATGTGTAAGAATATCATACTCAACCTTTTTGTTTCAACTATTACTTTACTTTGACATGAAATAATAACGAAAAGTCGTTACGTCTGCAACAGCCTGGCACGCTGATTACATACTTGCAATAGATCGTTTCTGTAAGTCCTTCATCAGAAGCCAAACAAGGAAGCAAGCAAGCAAGCAAGCAAAAAAAAAAAAAAAAAATATCACTTTTAAACAGGATGATTATATGGCAAGAACATCACAAACCAATACGTCGGAGCAAAGGGTTGGGTCTTGAAAAACATGACATTTCCTCTCTAAACACATACTAAAACCACAAAATCACACAGCCCTCCCTTCAATACCTTTACAATCCCTATCACCATTAACACGCCAAAAGCAACGTCCTCAAGTAGTCCGTGACGCATTTCTTTAAAAATGTAAAATAAAAAGCACCATTAACAATAGCACCATAAAAGCCCAGCCTAACATTTCGTAGTTGTTCCTCCACTCTCTCTTTCCGTCTAATTCTGCTCCCTCCTCTTCCCTTTCCCTCCTCCCCCCTCTTTTTATTCATTTTCCTTCCTCTCCTCTCCCCTTCCCTCCGTTCCTTTCTCCTTCTTCTCCTCTCCCTTTCACTCCTCCCCTTCCTCATCCCTGCTTTCCTCTCCTCCCTCCCCTCCCCTCCCCTGCTTTCCTCTCCTCCCTCCCCTCCCTCCCCTGCTTTCCTCTCCCTCCCTCCCCACTCTCTTTCTTAATCATCCTACCCAATCTCCCTATTCTCCTCTCCTTCCTCCAGTATCCTCCTCTCCTCTCCCTTCCTCCATTACCCTCCTCTCCTCTCCCTTCCTCCCTCATCCTCCTCTCCTCTCCCTTCCTCCCTCATCCTCCTCTCCTCTCCCTTCCTCCATCCTCCTCCTCCTCTCCCTTCCTCCCTCATCCTCCTCTCCCTCTCCCTTCCTCCCTCCATCCTCCTTCTCTCCTCTCCCTTCCTTCCTTATTTCCCCCACCCCTCCCTTTATCCCCCCCTTGCCCTTCCTCCCTCATCCCCCTCTCCCCTCAAACGCAAGACTCAAATACGCCGAGAAACCGAAAGACCTCAGTCAAAATCTCCTGCGGCTTTTGAACAGGCCGCGTTCGAATGGCCACTCGCCTAATGAACCTTCAACAAAGGGAGGCTCCTACTCCTTCCTACTCCTTCTCACCCCTCCTCTTTCCTTCCTCCCTCCCTCTCTTCCTCTTTTTTTTCTCCCTCTCTTCCTCTTTTCTCTCTCCCTCTCTTCCTCTTATTTTGCCATCCTCTTTTCCTTCTCTTTCCCCTCCATCCATCTTTCTTTTCTATTCTCCTCTCCGCTCGTTTCTGTTTCTTCTCTCCTTTCTCTTTCCACTCCCTCCTTCCGCCTCTCCTCTTCCCTTCCCCTCTCCTCCCTCCCCCTAACTTCCCCTTCTCCCTCCCCTTCATCTCCTCCCCCTCGCCCTCGCCCTCTCCTCTTCCCCTCCCTCCCCTCTACTTTCCCCTCCCCTCTCCCTCCTCCACTACCTTCCCTTCTCCCTTCCCCCTCTCCCTCCTCTCCTCCCCTTGACTCCCCACGCCTCTCCCTCCTCTCCTCCTCGCCCTTCTCCCTCCTCTCCTACCCTCTCCTCCTGCTCTCCGCCTTCTCCCTCCTCTCTTCCCCTCCGCCTCTCCCTCCTCCCTCCATCCTTCCTTCCTCCCTCCTCTCCTCCTCTCCCTCTCCTCCTCGCCCTCTCCCTTCTCCTCCCTCCGCCTCTCCTCCCTCCCCCACTCCTCCTCCTCCTCCCCTCCTCGCCCTCTCCCTCCTCTCCTACCCTCCACCTCTCCCTCCTCCCCTCCCCTACCCCTCCATCCTTCTTCCTCCCTCCCCTCTCCTCTCCTCCTCCTTCCCCTCCCCTCTCCCTCCTCTCTTCCCCTCCACCTCTCCCTCCTCCCCTCCCCTCCATCCTTCTTCCTCCCTCCCCTCTGTTTCGCCCTCGTTACAGCGGTCGCTAGAGAAAGGGAATAAAAATTGAAAAAGAGCAAGGGGAAGGGAGAAGAGGGGAGAAGAACGCGCCCGGAGGAGAAGCGAAAGCGTGAAAGGGGGAATACACGGGTGAACGACGGAGAAAGGGAGGAGGAGGAAAAAACAAACAAAACGGGAACGAAAGATTGAGAGGGCGGGAGGGAGGAGGGATGGAAGGAGGGATGAGGAAGAATAGAAGGAGCAAAGAAGGAGAAAGGGGGAGGAAGAAAAATAAACACGAGTGGGAGGTGAGAGATATATGGAAGAGAGAGAGAGAGAGAGAGAGAGAGAGAGAGAGAGAGAGAGAGAGAGAGAGAGAGAGAGAGAGAGAGAGAGAGAGAGAGAGAGAGAGAGAGAGAGAGAGAGACAGAGAGAGAGAGAGAGAGAGAGAGAGAGAGAGAGAGAGAGAGAGAGAGAGAGAGAGAGAGAGAGAGAGAGAGAGAGAGAGAGAAAGCGAGATAGAGAGAGAGAGAGAGCGCAAAAGATTGAAAGAGACTAAAATTCCAGACAGAACTAAAACTGAAAAAGGAAGAGAGAGAGAGAAGAAAAGGAAACCAACACAAAACAAACAAACAACCGACCACGAGAAGCCAGGAGAAGCAAGGACAAAGCCACGCCCGTAAAAAAGCACGAAAGCACGAGAGCTTCCCAATGTTGCACATCATCAAGCGCGCAGTTTGCAACACCAGATATCCCCCCTCCCCCCTCCCCCCCCTTCCCCTCCTGTCTCCCTCCCGTTCATCAGGTTATCTAAAAATAGGCGGGTATTAAATTTTGTAAACGGATAGCGTATTGCATCTGTGTTCTAGTTAACAGGTCAAATGGCATTTTAATTACAAATATACCCGTATTTTTTCCCGATAAGTGCACAAAGCTCTGAATTAATATTTCGGTGGAGAGCCTTATGCTTACGCTTTGTGCCAAGGGAATGTATCACTTTCATTTCCCATAATTCAATGCGAGCAAGTATTTATGGACTGACAGGTAGAGCAGAATCGGCAGTCTGTCATTCCACCATCAGGACGCCATCCATTACCTTCATCCAAAATTCATTAGTTCAACCGAAGAACATTAGCCCTTAAAAAACAAAAACAAAAAAACAATATACACACCAAACGTAAAAAAAAGGGTAACTAAGGGCCGATTTTGCGAATCATTATACCCCATAGTTTACCATTCACAGTCATTAGAGATCAGAGACACGAACCTTTTCCCGATCCAAATTCAATCAGCGAGTCTTCTCCATGGAAATCGGCAGCATTGGCGTCAGTAACCGGGGGATAAATCTACGGTTTTTGCACTCCCCGTTTCACTATCTCCCTCGACAAAGGTGCTGCGTGTGTTGCAAATGACATCGGAATAAACGCACCGTGTGGAAAAGAGCGAGGTCGTGTTGAGTGACCTGCGTGGAGACTATCGCTTGCTCCAATACCTAAGCATGATCACGGTTGTCAACTAGTAAGATTATGCGACTAGCAAAATACAAAGTACAAAGCAATAAACAGAGGTTCTAAGTCTCACAAATGCTAAACAATGTGATGGTGTTCTACAGGTTTAGGTCTGTATACACACTGCGGTTTTAGATCGGCGAAACAAGAAGCGTGGAACGTACTAAGTGATGAAAACTTTGTAGTGAAGAATATTAGTGAATACTTCCAAAAACTTTTGTAATTTGATACCGTCTCTGAGTCCACCTACCATGAAGCACAAGGAGCTAGCTACATGACATGTGATAATTATAAAAAAAAAGATTTATTTGAAACCATTACGTCAAATCCTGATTCTTAAAGTAATACTGTAATATATCACGAAAATATATGAAACTGGAAAAATAAAATGCAGCCCATTTCTCACTGCAAAAAGACAGTTCAGTCCTTAATTTACACGCAGTCTGTTTACCTCAGTCTCCCCCTTCCGCCACAGAAGAAAACTCCCAGACTACTTTCCCGTCCCAGGAGACCTTCCACACTCTCCGCCAAACAGCCGAGTCCGTCCTGGTTTGGATTCTACTCTCCATAAACTTTGCATCCCCCCCCTACCTCCTCTCCACCCCCTCCGCCTTCCCTCTCCCGCCCCCCCCAAATTGAAACCGCGATTCTACTTTCCATAAACTTCGCGCATCAATCGCACCGCAAGTTTCACCCACCCCCAAGTTGCAAGTTGATTCTACTCTTCCATAAACTTTGCGAGTTCCCCCTCCTCCTCCCCACCACCCCCTCCTCCCCACCACCCCCTCCTCCTCCACCTCCCCCACCACCCCTCCTCCCTCCTCCCCACCACCCATCCTCCTCCTCCTCCTCCCCACCACCCATCCTCCTCCTCCTCCTCCCCACCACCCATCCTCCTCCTCCTCCTCCTCACCACTCCACCTCCCCCACCACCCCCTCCTCTCCTTCCCACCACCCACCCTCCTCCTCCCCTCCTCCTCCTCCCCACCCCCCTCCCCCCTCCCATCCTCCTCCTCCCCACCCACCACATCCTACTCCCCACCCCCACCACCCCATCCTCCTCCCCACCCACCTCCCTCCTCCCACCTCCCTCCTCCCCCACCACCCCCTCCTCCTGCAACCCCATTCCAAGCTGCAACCGATGCTCCGTCAACGCCTCCGACTCCATGCCACACGCCAGCGATCCGACGACGAGCTTCCCCCGAAAGCTTGCATTGCAACATTCCTGCGACGGCGTCTCGGTCACGCCTCAATTGCAGATGTTAAAAGTTTCTTATCGCTTCGGTTTCGGACTCCTGTTTATATTACAAAAGCGGGGAGGGAGAGGGAGAGGGAGAGAGAGGGAGAGGGAGAGGGAGAGGGAGAGAGAGGTGAGGGTGTGGGTGAGGTGAGGGTGTGGGTGAGGTGAGGGTGAGGAGTGAGGGAAAGGGGGAGGGAGGGAAAGAGAGAGAGGGAGAGGGAGAGGGAGAGAGGGAGAGGGAGAGGGAGAGGGAGAGAGAGAGAGAGAGGGAGAGAGAGGAGAGAGAGGAGAGAGAGAGCGAGTGAGCGAATGAGTGTGTGAGTGAGTGAGTGAGTAAGTAAATGAGTAAGTAAATGTGTGAGAGTGAGTGAGTGTAACCTCGCACACAACCCCTTCCCCCCCCAAAAAAAAAAAAAAAAAAAAAAACGCCAATAAACACTTGCCGCCGGCGTATTAATTTCCCCACCTGCATGAGCGTCCCTGAATCAAAAGATTATTTTCCGATCACAAAAATACACCGACACAGACAGCGCACAGCATCGTATATTGGAACGGATTACGTCGCTTAATCCTACTCGACTCTTCATCATCGTTGACATTCATCATCGCCAATATTTTTTCTATTTATTTATTTATTTTATTTTATTATTATTTTTTTTTGGGGGGGGGGCGCTGGAAACACATCCGCTGAACATTTTCATTTCCCAGCATGCATCAAATCCCTAAAACTTAATCAAAAGCGTTATTGTCATTTTCATTCTCATTCTTCAGCCCCACCTTCTCCCTTTTCTCCTTTTTCTTCTTCTTTTTCATTCCTCATCTTCATCCTATTGTTATTCTCCATACCCATCTTCTTCCCCTTCCCTTTCTCCTTCTCCTTCCTTCTCTTTTCCCTTCTCCTTCTCCTTCTACTCCTTCCCTTTCCTCCCGCCCAGAGGCACCTGATTTCAGTATCCCTCCGGCATCTTTAGCGAAGGAGAAAGAAGGGAACAAGAAAGGAGAAAGAGGGGGAGAGGAAGGGGAATGTACATGTTCATTCTGACGTCATCACCCGCACATACAAGATGGAAACACTTTCTCTGTTATGCAAAGACGTGGTTTATGGTTTTCCATCTCTCTTTATCTCTCTTTATATCTCTCTGTCTCTGCCTGCTTGTCTGTCTGTCTGTCTGTCTGTCTGCCTGCCTGCCTGCCTGCCTGCCTGCCAGCCAGCCTGCCAGCCAGCCTGCCTGCCTGCCTGCCTGCCTGTCTGTCTGCCTGCCTGCCTACCTACCTGCCTGCCTGCCAGCCAGCCAGCCTGCCTGCCAGCCTGCCTGTCTGTCTGCCTGCCTGCCTACCTACCTGCCTGCCTGCCAGCCAGCCAGCCTGCCTGCCAGCCTGCCAGCCAGCCAGCCTGCCTGCCAGCCTGCCAGCCAGCCAGCCTGCCTGCCAGCCTGCCAGCCAGCCAGCCTGCCTGCCTGCCTGCCTCTCTGCCTGCCTGCCTGCCTGCCAGCCAGCCTGCCAGCCAGCCTGCCTGCCTGTCTGTCTGCCTGCCTGCCTACCTACCTGCCTGCCTGCCAGCCAACCAGCCTGCCTGCCAGCCTGCCTGTCTGTCTGCCTGCCTGCCTACCTACCTGCCTGCCTGCCAGCCAGCCAGCCTGCCTGCCAGCCTGCCAGCCAGCCAGCCTGCCTGCCAGCCTGCCAGCCAGCCTGCCTGCCTGCCTGCCTGCCTGCCTGTCTGTCTGCCTGCCTGCCTACCTACCTGCCTGCCTGCCAGCCAGCCAGCCTGCCTGCCAGCCTGCCAGCCAGCCAGCCTGCCTGCCAGCCTGCCAGCCAGCCAGCCTGCCTGCCTGCCTGCCTGCCTCTCTGCCTGCCTGCCTGCTTGCTTGCCTGCCTGCCTGCCAGCCTGCCTGCCAGCCAGCCTGCCTGCCAACCTGCCTGCCAGCCTGCCTGCCTGCCAGCCAGCCAGCCTGCCTGCCAGCCTGCCTGCCAGCCAGCCTGCCTGCCTGCCTGCCTACCTGCCTGCCTGCCTGCTTGTCTGTCTGTCTGTCTGTCTGTCTGTCTGCCTGCCTGCCTGCCTGCCTGTCTGTCTGCCTGCCTGCCTGCCTACCTGCCTGCCTGCCAGCCAGCCTGCCTGCCAGCCAGCCTGCCTGCCTGCCTCTCTGCCTGCCTGCCTGCCTGCCTGCCTGCTTGCTTGCCTGCCTGCCAGCCTGCCTGCCAGCCAGCCTGCATGCCTGCCTGCCTGCCTGCCAGCCAGCCAGCCTGCCTGCCAGCCAGCCTGCCAGCCAGCCAGCCTGCCAGCCAGCCAGCCTGCCTGCCTGCCTGCCTGCCTACCTGCCTGCCAGCCAGCCTGCCTGCCTGCCTGCCTGCCTGCCTGCCTACCTGCCTGCCAGCCAGCCTGCCTGCCTGCCTGCCTGCCTACCTGCCTGCCAGCCAGCCTGCCTGCCTGCCTGCCTGCCTGCCTGCCAGCCAGCCTGCCTGCCAGCCAGCCTGCCTGCCAGCCTGCCTGCCAGCCAGCCTGCCTGCCTGCCTGCCTGCCTGCCAGCCAGCCTGCCTGCCTGCCTGCCTGCCTGCCAGCCAGCCTGCCTGCCTGCCTGCCTACCTGCCTGCCTGCCTACCTGCCTGCCTGCTTGCCTGCCCGCCTCTCTCCCTCCCTCTCCCATTAACTAATTTCACTCATATTCTTACCCTCGCTCCTGCCTTAAAAGACCTCGTCTACGAAGCAGAGCACACCCTCCCCTCGCGACAGGTCAAAGGTAAAAAACAGGTGAAGTGAAAGCCTATTACGCCCAACAGACCTATAAGAAAGAAAAGAAAAGAAAAGAAAAGAAAAGAAAAGAAAAGAAAAGAAAAGAAAAGAAAAGAAAAGAAAAGAAAAGAAAAGAAAAGAAAAAAAAAGAAAAGAAAAGAAAGAAAAGAAAAGAAAAGAACAGAAAACAAAACAAAAGAAAACAAAACAAAACAAAAAAGAAAAGAAAGAAAAGAACAGAAAAGAAAAAAAAAAAAAGCAAAGAAAAAGAAAAAGAAAAAGAAAAAGAAAAGAAAAAGAAAGAAAAAAAGAAAGAAAAGAAAGAAAACAAAAAGAAAGAAAAAAAAGAAAAGAAAAAAGAAAGAAAGGAAAAGAAAAGAAAGAAAAAGAAAAGGAAAAAGAAAAGAAAGGAAAAGAAAAAAAATAGAGAAAAGAAAGAAAAAAGAAAAGAAAAGAAAAGAAGAAAGAAAGAAAAAAAGAAAAAAGAAAGAAAAAAGAAAAGAAAAGAAAAAAAAGAGAGAGAAATCACCGCCGTTGCACATCTCAGACTGCGCTCGGGGATGATTCCTCCACCTGTCTTCTCGACTCATAACCCGACTTCCACATGCAAATTAGGGTCATTAGCGCGAGTGTTCCCGCGTTAAATCTACGGCCCCCGCTCTCCACGTTTCACTATGTCCGCTATTTTCCCCCCTTCGAGTTGAGCTGCTGACTCTGCGATCCCGAGTGTGTAATATCCTTCTCAATTTCGACACGACGGGAGAGGGAGACAAGGCGTCCTGTTCTAAAGAGAGAATCTTAAAACTGTTTTTTTTTTGTTTTCTTTTTTTTATCATCCCGAAACACACTTTTCTATTCACAGAATCCATTGTCATACTTGTCTTTTCTCTTGTTCCTCCCAGAGTTTCCTAACATTCCCGCGAGGTATCCCCATAATTATCATCATCCTCTTCTCTATTCCCCCATTTCGTACACCCCCCCCTTCGACCATCCTCTATCCCCCCTTCCCCATTTCTCAGCCCCTCCCTCCCCTTCAACCACCCTCTCTACCCCCTCCCCATTTCTCAGCCCCTCCTCCCTTTAACCCCTCTCTACCCCCCTCCCCATTTCTCAGCCCCTCCCCCTTCAACCACCCTCTCTATCCCCCCTCTCCATTTCTCAGCCCCTTCCCTCCCTTTAACCACCCTCTCTACCCCCTCCCCGCGTTTCGTTCGCCCACCCCCATCCTTCGACCACCCTCCCTATCCCCCCACCCCCCTCTCGGTGAAAAAACGTCTTGGGAAATCCAACATCTGTTTTAATTATTCAACCTGTGAACCCAGCTCGCTCTCTCCTTCCCACGCCCGTATTTCTTCGCTGCATCTCTAATAAGTTTAAATGCCACTGACGAAAGCAGAGCCGACGCACTCCGGGCTGGCTGGCTGCCTGGGCGGACCTCCATACTAATGCACGCCCATCGCTGTTCTTTAGATGCCGTGGGCGTCGTTTTTTTATGCTTATTGCTGCGACATACAAGACGTTCGAATTCACACGCCTTATTGCAGGTGAAATAACTTGGTGGAATCTAATTGGAGATACACTTCAGATAATATTTAAAAAAGCTACTTCAATGCGTTTAGCTGAAAGATACTAAAAAAGTTTAATATAAAAACCTAATAGATGCCTTTCTTTCAACCCCTACTGTATGAAAGCAAACCAAGAAAAGAAAACATAACAAGTTTATGTATATTTTTTCCCAAGCACAAATACATGAAAGAAAAACACCCAAAGAAAAAAACGAAAAGAAAACACAGCAAGTATATACTTTTTCCCAAACACCAGTGCATGGAAGAAAACCACAAAACAAAAAAACAAAAACAAAGCAAATCAAAACAAAAAACAACAACGGAACAGGCACTTCTCCCCCACCCACAAAAAAGACACGAAAAAAAAAAAAAACACCAAAGGCCAAACACCAAAAAACAAAAACAATAAACAGAACAGGCATTTCTCTTCTAACTACCACCCCTCCACCCCCACCCACAAAAAAGACACGAAAAAAACAAAACACCAAAGGCCAAACCCCACAAACCACAAAACAAAAAACAAAAAACAGAACAGGCACTTCTCTTCTAACTACCCCACCCCTCCACCCCCGAAGAAAAACACCGAAGGCCAAGCACCACAAACCACAAACCAAAACCAAACCAAACAAAAAACAGAACTGGCACTTCCCCTCCACCCCTCCACCCCCGCCCACAAAAAAAACACGAAAAAAAAAAAAAACGGCAAAGGCCAAACCCCACAAACCAACCCAACAAAGGCACAGTCCCCTGCCTTCCCGCCCCGCCATCAGCTGGATCCTCGACAGCCGGCCGAGTGATGACGCAATCGCCCTAATCCCCCCCCCCCTCCCCAACCCCGGGAACCGCTCAGCACTTTTTTTTATTATTCCTTAAGGAAGATAGGTACTTCCGGCTCGACATCCGGGCCTTTTCTACTTAGATCTTGTTTACTTATTTATCTACTTTATCAGTTATTTGTTCGCTGCTTACCTATCGATCTATTTTCTGCCATTCATCTGTTCGTTTCTTGTTTAGCAAGTTATCGTCTTATTTGTTCGTTTGTTATTAACCAATCTATTTTATCTATTTCTTTCGTTGTTGTTTTTTTCTAATCAATCTATTTGTTCTAATTCTTTCTTTGTTTTTTTCTAATCAATCTATTTTTTCTAATTCTTTCATTGTTTTTTTTAATCAATTTATTTTTTCTAATTTTTTCTCTGTTTTTTTTTCCGAATCATTTTTTTTATTATTTCTTCTGTTTCTCCTTTTATTCGTTTATATGGTTTACAGGATCTGATACAAATGGGCTGGATTGTCCGCTTTCTCATGAGAGGAAATATGAAAGTGATGACGATTGTGATGATGGTGGAGGTGATATCACTATACCATCGCCAACATCAATACAATAAGTAGGAAACACACACACTAATAACATCAATAATAATAACAATAATATACCGATAACGATAATGACAACGATCACCACCATCATCATCACCATCACCACAACCACCACCACCATCACCACCACCATCACCACCACCACCACCATCATCTTCATCACCACCACCATCATCATCATCATCACCACCACCTTCACCATCACCATCATAATATTAATAATAAAGATAAACAAACTCACAACAACAATTACAATAACGAGCCCAAGAAAAAAAAAAAAAAAAAAAAATCTAATACGACCAACAAATTAAAAGAAAAAAAAAATATCTATCCAAATCGAAGAAATGAAGTTCAGACAGCTTCCTAATCGCCTTTTGTCCGCTTAAGACGACAGAGAAAGAGATTAATAAACCCGGTAATAAGACGCTACGTAAAAAAAAAAAAAGGGGGGGGGGGAAATTGAGCGACATATTCCAGTGTCTTTAGATGAATGGAATTTTATGGAATGACTTTCTAGGGTGATGGTATTTTTTGTTTTCTTTCTTTCCTTCTCCCTATTTTTTTCTTTCTCTTTCTTTTCTATATTCTCTTTCTTTCTCCCTATTTTTTCTTTCTCTTTCTTATTTTCTATATTCTCTTTCTTTCTCCCTATTTTTTTCTTTCTCTTTCTTATTTTCTATTTTTTTTTTATTCTCTTTCTTATTTTCTATATTCTCTTTCTTTCTCCCTATTTTTTGTCTCGTATTTTTTTATTCTCTTTCTTTCTCCCTATTTTTTTCTTTGTCTCTTATCTTTTATATTCTCTTTCTTTCTCCCTATTTTTTTCTTTCTCTCTCTTATTTTCTATCTCTTCTCCCCTTCATTTTTTCCCATTATTTTTTTCTTTTTTTTAAATTCTTGGAATGACTTTCAGGGGTGATGTTTTTTTTCATTCTTTTTCTCTCTTCCTAATTATTATTTTTTTCTTTCTCTCTTATTTTATTCCCTTCCCATGTTTTTTTCAATTCTTTCTTTCTCCATCTTTCATTTTCTTCCTTTCCGCTCCCAGTCTCACTCTTACTCTGCCCTCTCCCTATCTTTCTTTTATCATATCCTCCCTCTATATCTCTTCCATCCTTTTCTCTCCCTAACTTTCTTTCCCCTCCCCCTTCTTTTCCACACTTCCCCCTTCCCTCCTCTTTTCCTTCCCCCTCTCCCCCTCTTTCTCTCCCTCTTGTTTCTCCCCTCTCCCCCAATTCCCCTCCTCCCAATCTCCACATTTTACCTCCCTCTCCTCTCAATTCCCTCTTCCTCCTCCACAATTCTCTCCGTCCCCACCTCACACAATTCCTCTCTCCCTCTTTCTCCCTCTCCCCTTCCTCTCCCATCCATATTCTCCCCCCCCCACCCTCCCTTTCACCTTCCCTGTCCCCCACCACACAAACATTCCCAAATGAAACCAAAAACAAAACATGAAACCGATAACGCACTCCATTCCGCCATGGGTAAAAAAAAGTTGCCATCCTGCCTAAGATGACGCAACTTCCTCGACGAAGATGACGGAAGAAGGAGACGTCAGCAGTGAGAATGAAGGGAGGGAAGAAGAAGAGGAGGAGGAGGGGTGGAAAAGGAGGAAGAGGAGGAGGAAGAGAGGGGGAGGAAGAGGAGGGGAGAAGGAAAAGGAGGCAAGATAAAGGAGGAGGAAGGGGAGGGGGAGGAGGAAAAGGAGGGAAGAGGAGGAGGAAGAGGAGGGGGAGAAGGAAAAGAGGCAAGAGGAGGAGCAAGAGGAGGGGGAGGAGGAAAAGGAGGAAGAGGAGGAAAGGAGGAAAAGAAGCAGGGTGATGAGAAGAAGAGAGTCGTGCC
>NC_091573.1:6192546-6195046 GCF_042767895.1 Penaeus vannamei | reverse complement strand
AAGGGAAGGGGAGAAAGAATGAAAGGGGGAGGAGGGGAAGAAGGAGAGCGAGGAGAGGGGGGGAAGCGGGGAGAAGGTGGGAAGGAAAGCAGGGAGAGAAGAAGCAGGTAGCAAGGAAGAGGAGAGGAATGAGGGAAGAGAATGTAAGAAAGGCAAGGACGAGAGAAAGAGACGTGAGAGAAACGGAAAAAAAGGACGCCAAGAACGAAAAGACGAACCGAAACTGACGGTAAGGGGGAAGAGAAGGTAAAGGCAAGGAGGGAAAAGTAGGCGAGAGAGCGGGGAAAGATGGAACAGAGGCCAGATGGAAGCCGTAATTACCCTCGGCGGAAACCGAGACCTTCCCCAAGACTAATGACCAAAAGCGACGGATCCCGAGACGCGCACAGCTGATCCCTCCCCCCTTCCCCCCCCCACCCTGCATCCTTCTCTCCCTCCTCCTCCTTATCCTCCTCACCTCCAACCCCTTCCACGCACCTCCTACTACTGCTCCTTTCCCCTCCTATTACCTACATTCTCCTCCTTTCCTCCCCTCCCTCCCCCCTCTCATCTCTCCATTCCCACCTATCCCCCTCCATCCTGTCTTTGCTTCCATCCCCCTTAATCTCAGCTCCCCCCTGCATGACGCCATGGGAGCTCTCTCTTCTCCCTTTCAAGCAGTACTCAAAAAAAGCAAAGGTACACGCACAAAAGACCCTTTTTTCCCTAATTTCTCTTCAAATTTAATTTTTCTTTATGCAAGCTACAAAAAAAAAAAAGACTTTCTATTTATTTTCTCGTCTTCCCCTCCCCCTCCCTCCCCTCTCCTTTTCCATCCCTCTCCATTCCATTCTTCTTCCTCTTTTTCTTTATACGTTTCGGGCTGGACGTGCGAGTGTGTCCGGGCGTGTCTGTGCTCGTGCGTGCGTCTGAGGCAGGTGTCGGGAGGGGGAAAATGTGAATAAATATGCATGTGTAAAAAAAAAAAATCACATCCGCATCTATTCGCTCTATTCGCTCCCCCTCGCCACTCCCCGACGCGGAAGGGTGTATTAATTTCTTTTATTTTTTTTTTAATTATTCATCCCGGGCACCTCTTCTTCACCCCTAACTCCTCACCCTTCACCCCCCTTCACCACCCCCACCCCCCGCCCCACCCCTTACCTCACTCCCTCTTCTTCACAGCCATCGGTCACCTCTCAACAGCAGGGGATGTCAGCTGGACGAAGGGCCGAGCAAGTCATTCGTGACACGCCGGGGAGTGGTAGGATAAGGGGTGGGGGGTGGGGTGGGGGGATGATGGGGAGGGGGGGGGTGAGATGTTAGGATAAGGGGTGGGGGTGGGGGAGGGGGTGAGGGGATGATGGGGAGGGGGAGAGAGGTTAGGATAAGGGGTGGGGGTGGGGGTGAGGGGATGAAGGGGAGGGGGTGAGAGGTTAGGAGAAGGGGTGGGGGTGGGGGTGAGGGGATGATGGGGAGGGGATGGTGAGAGGTTAGGAAAAGGGGTGGGGGTGGGGAGGGGATGATGGGGAGGGGGTGGTGAGAGGTTAGGAAAAGGGGTGGGGGTGAGGGGACGAAGGGGAGGGGTGAGTGAGAGGTTAGGGATAAGGGTGGGGGTGGGATGAGGGGACGAAGGGGAGGGGGAGTGAGAGGTAAGGGGTGGGGTGGGGGCGTGAAGAGGAAGGCGTTATGGGTAAAGGATAGATGAGAAGTTCGAGGTGAGGGGCGTGAGGCAAGAGACAAGGAACAATAGATATATGTAAAGGACAAAGGGAGAGGAATGATGAGTGAGGGATGAGAAGTAACAAACGAAGAGGAGAAGCGAGAGACGAGAGGCGAGGGGCAAGAGGTGAACGACGAGGCCAGAGGTGAGGGCAGAGCCTGCGTCGCCGCCTGCCCCCCGCGCCGCCAAAGGGCAGGGCAGCGTGTCGGAAGTGTAATGGAGGCGCCAATGAGTGATGGATGGGCGAGGGGAGGATATTGCCCGCGTCGAGGGTCAGCGCCGCCTTATAAACTAGCAACATCACCCGGCCTTGTTGGGCTGCGCGGCCTACACTGGGTACATGTCACCCTTCGATGCAATACTTTCAGTCCATTCCACTCTATCTAGTCTCCCCCTCGCCTCGTTTATATCTGCCTCAGTTCCTCCCTTTCGCTCTTTCTCTCTTTCTCTCTCTCTCCCTCCCTCCCTCTTGTCGTGGTCGTCCACCCGTCCGCCTCTTCTGTTCACTCCGAACATTTTCTCTCCTCTATCTCCTCCCTCCTTTGCCTTCCCCGCCGGCAGATCCTCCCAACCGCACGCAAAAACAAACACGCAAGCAAATATTTATCACCAAACATTTCGGCTTCGACTCCTGCCTAATGCGTTATTTCGTACGTGATACACGCGGCTCCCTAACTGTTGCAACAAGAACTGCATTGATCTGCATTAGCTTCGCCACGATTCGAGCCAAACTATCAACTTTAACATTTCCATTCCTCCCTCCCGGTACAATAATTGCTCACACCGTGGCAATCACTT
>NC_091573.1:6175046-6187546 GCF_042767895.1 Penaeus vannamei | reverse complement strand
CGATGTTGACGATGTGGACATTGCCGCGCTCCGTGCCCACGTACAGCCACTTGCTCTGGAACGGCAGGCACAGGCACGTGATCCTGGAAGAGCGAGAGAGCAAAAGGGGGCGTTAGTTCGTTTGTGGTTTGTGGCGGGGCGGCTAACCACCCGGGCGGCTTCCGAGACTGGTTCGTAGGGTTGTGGCTCCTACTGCTGAGGTTGTGGTGGGGTTGGCTGGTTGGCTCTTTTGGGGAGGGTTTCCATCTGACATGTTCACTCACTCACTCATTCACACTCACTCACTCACTCACTCTCTCACACACACACATACACACACATATATACATAATATATACATAATATATATATATATATATATATATATATATATATATATATATATATATATATATATATATATATATATATATATATATATATATATATATATATATATGTGTGTGTGTGTGTGTGTGTGTGTGTTATAGATATACACAGATACATATATATTTATATCTATGTATCTATGTATCTATATATCTATGTATCTATATATCTATATATCTATGTATCTATCTATCTATCTATCTATCTATCTATCTATCTATCTATATATATATATATATATATATATATATATATATATATATATATATATATATATTTACATATATATATGTATACATGTATAAGTGTGTATATATATGTGTGTGTGTATGTATATATATATATATATATATATATATATATATATATATATATATATATATATATATATATACACATATATATATACACATGCATATACACACACATTTATCTATCTGTTTCCTCATTTATTCTTCAACGAGCGCTTTCACTTCATTCGACTGTTACGCCAAAGCTCATTTCCTCGCATGCACCTCGACTGCATAATTGCCGCAAGGAAATGACTCCACCTTTTTCTCCCGACAAACCCTTGCGCCTCAGCGAGGAAACATCCAACATGCACGAAGGGGAAACTGAAGATTTTCTCTCGTTGCAATTCTTCTCCCAACAACGGATATGAATAACACTCAGTCACAATTTCACACTCGCCAATTTCAAAACAGTTTTTGAACATGCACATTATTCAGGCGGACAAACGGACCAGTTTTAACAATTCAAAAATTGCATAAAACATGACACTGACAGAAGTGTACATTTAAAAGAGAGAGAGAGAGAATAAAACTAAAAAAAAAGAGATTATTCTTGAATATTTATATCAGGGGAAAATGGTACAGATATGTCTGCATGTATTCATGGTTACATGTATCATGTACAAACATATGTTATATATATATATATATATATATATATATATATATATATATATATATATATATATATATATATGTAATTTAAAAAATCTTTGCACCATAGACTAAATGAGAAGCAAAATACGAGGACGAATAAAGGACACATGAACAGCCAAAACACACGCGCAAAATTCTGGTAAAAATCGGTTAAATATCCATTTTTTTTACCTTATATAAAAACATTACGAGTTTGAGCTGTGTTTAAAAAATATATATTTTGCGAGTAAAAAAATCTATTCAGTTTTTTTCCATAGCCAAATCTCAAAAAAAACGAAAAAATGCAATTCGGAATACTCTCTCGACCTCGTTAACTCGAACTGATCTCAATACCCTGACCTAGACACTCTTGGACTTGGACGAATCCATGACATGCCATGACTGGTCTAGCTCTTGTGGCAATAACGGGGTTTCAGGGGCAAGGATTCGGTCCCGGTGATTCATAAATAATCAAGAATAAGACGTGACTCTTCCACGACTTCAGATTTTTCCAAGGCAAGGAGGCAGAGCAGGGGGAAGATAGAGGAAGTGGAACCGATAAGAAAATGTGGAATAACAACAACAATATTAATAGTAATAGGAATAATCATAATGCTGCTGATGATAATAATAATAATAATAACGATAGCACAATACCATCAACAATAACAATAACAAAAAAGACAATAATAATAATAATAATAATAATAATAATAATAATAATAATAATAAATAACGACAATAATACGAACAATACGAACAATTGCAGTGATAAGCGAAATAACAAACCAAATCCGAAGAGCAACCAAAAACCGCGAGTGAGCAGCAGCCGCCAACACCAACACAGAAGTGCGAGTCAAGTGCGATCCCGCCCGGGGCCTTGAGGAGCGGGCATGGGCACAGCAGGCACCCTCCACCCCCTCCCCTCCCCCCCGCCCCACGTACCTTCCGATGGGCCCCGCGCCTTGCCCCGCCCTGGCCGAGGTCCTCCGCTCTGGCACTGCCTTGGCACTCGCCCCGCTCGCTCGCCCAGAGTTCTCTTTCGGCTCGCTAAAAATAGGGCATTGCTGATGGGCAGGGCACTTTTTTTTTTTTTTTTTTTTTTTTTTTTTTGAGGATGGGGGTGCATTTATTTTTTCTTTTTCTTGGGGTCAATTAACGGCGTGAATGACTTTTTTTCGAGTTTTTTTTCCATTTGTTTTTTTATATTGATTAGTTGATGTGAGTGAACAAAATTTAATTCGTTTTGTATCGTTTCTGTCGTCCAATAAATTCATCCAGTGTGAAAAATAATACTCAGCGATCTCTTTTACAAACAACACCGTAATGTCCGGATATTATCAACGATTCTTACCAAATAACCAAATAAACTATACACTCGCGCTGTTTTCCCTGTCCTTTAAATGACTCAAAAAAAAAACGATGTAAGCGAGTGACAATAAAACAACAACAAACACAACGACTATTCATTAAACATGCGAATAAGAGGTATCCAATATCCGTTCCATTCATTACGCATTTTTTTTTTTTTTTTTTTTTTTTTTTTTTTTTTTTACAGGTCAAACGCATAATCATCATTAACCTCAAACGCCGATCAAATAACTTCGGCCGAATATATTTTAATTTCAACCGCGGCGGTACCTTCGTTGATCGATACCGCGTCAAGTAATTAAATCGGGGCGATGTACCGGGGAAAAAAGGGGAAAAAAGGAAAAAAGGAAAAAAAAAATAAAAAAGGGGACACAAGAGGATGAGGGAGAGACAGGTAGACAGGGAGCGAGGGGGAGGAAATAAGGAGTGAGGGAGAGAGAGGAAGAGAGGGAGGGGAGGGGGAGCGGGAGGGGAGAGGGAGAGGGAGGTAGAGAGGGAGGGGGAAGGAGAGATAGAGAGGAGGGGAGGGAGAGAAAGGTAGAGAGGGAGGGTTAAGGAGAGAGAGGTAAAGAGGGAGGGGTAAGGAGAGAGAGGTAAAGAAGGAGGGAGGGAGGGAGGGAGGGAGGGAGGGAGGGAGGGAGGGAGGGAGGGAGGGAGGGAGGGAGAGAGAGAGAGAGAGAGAGAGAGAGAGAGAGAGAGAGAGAGAGAGAGAGGGAGAGAGAGAGAGAGAGAGAGAGAGAGAGAGAGAGAGGGGGAGGGAGGGAGAGAGAGAGGGAGGGAGAGAGGGAGAGAGGTAGAGAGAGAGAGAAGGAGACAGGAAGGGAGGGGGAGAGAGGTAGAGAGGATGGGAGAGGGAGGGAGGAGGAAGAGAGAAACTAGAGAGGGAGGGGGACGGAGACAGGGAGGAAGGAAAGAAGACATGGAGAAAGGATGGGAAAGTGGGGTAGAGAGGGAGGGGGAAGAGGAGACAGGGAGGGAGGGAGGAAAAGTAAGAGAGAAGGTAAAGAGGAAGGCGGGGAAGGAGACAGGGTTGAAAAGTAGAGAGGGAGGGGGAAAAAAGACAGGGAGGATGGGAGAGAAAGATAAGAGAGGGAGGGAGGGAGAGTGATAGAGGTAGGGGAGGGACACAGGGAGGGAAGGAGAGGGAGGGGTAGGGAGAGAGAGGGTGTGAGGGAAAGAGAGAAGGGAAGAGGAAGCTAGAGAAAGAGAGAGAGAGAGAGAGAGAGAGAGAGAGAGAGAGAGAGAGAGAGAGAGAGAGAGAGAGAGAGAGAGGGAGGGGGAGGGGAGGGAGAGAGAGGTAGAGAGGGAGAGGGAGAGAGAGGTAGAGAGAGAGGGGAGAAGGAGACAGGGAAGGGAGGGGGAGAGAGGTAGAGAGGATGGGAGAGGGAGGGGGAGGAGGAAGAGAGAAACTAGAGAGGGAGGGGGACGGAGACAGGGAGGAAGGAAGAAGACATGGAGGGAGGGAAAGTGGGGTAGAGAGGGAGGGGGAAGGAGACAGGGAGGGAGGGAGGAAAAGTAAGAGAGAGGTAAAGAGGAAGGCGGGGAAGGAGACAGGTTGAAAAGTAGAGAGGGAGGGGAAAAAAGACAGGGAGGATGGGAGAGAAAGATAAGAGAGGGAGGGAGGGAGAGTGATAGAGGTAAGGGGAGGGACACAGGGAGGGAAGGAGAGAGAGGGGTAGGGAGAGAGAGGGTGTGAGGAAAGAGAGAAGGAAGAGGAAGCTAGAGAAAGAAAGAGAGAGAGAGAGAGAGAGAGAGAGAGAGAGAGAGAGAGAGAGAGAGAGAGAGAGAGAGAGAGAGAGAGAGAGAGAGAGAAAGAGAAAGAAAGAGAGAGAGAAAGAGAAAGAGAAAGAGAGAGAGAAAGAGAAAGAGAAAGAGAGAGAAAGAGAGAGAAAGAGAAAGAAAGAGAAAGAAAGAAAGACCAACAGACAGACAGACAGACAAACAGATCTGGGGGGAGGGGGGGGAGGCAGAGGAGGAAGAGGAACAAGGCATTAATCCCCGGTCCTCAATGCAGAAACAGAGCGCTTATTCCACTTTTCCGGCGGCAGACTCCATTACGGCGCAACGGCTCCTGTCTATCACGGAGCCGCCAAATTAACAAAAGATAGTCACTCGCATTTCCATTTTTATCCCCTCTGCATTCCTTTATTCCTTTATCATTTCATCATTCGCGCCTTTTTTTAATTATCGTAATTAGGCTCCGTTATAGTATCTTTATTCCTTTATCATTTCATCATTAACGCATTTTTTAAATTAACGTAATTAGGTTCCGTTATTAGTACCTTTATTCCTTTATTTCATCATTCACGCCTTTTTTTAATTATCGTAATTAGGCTCCGTTATTAGTACCTTTATTCCTTTATCATTTCACCATTAACGCCTTTTTTTTGAATTATCGTAATTAGGCTCCGTTATAGTACCTTTATTCCTTTATCATTTCATCTTTCGCGCCTTTTTCTTAAATTAACATAATTAGGCGCCGTTATAGTATCTTTATTCCTTATCATTTCATCACTCACGCCTTTTTTTTAATTAACGTAATTAGGCTCCGTTATAGTATCTTTATTCCTTTATCATTACATCATTCACGCCTTTTTTTAATTAACGTAATTAGGCTCCGTTATAGCATCTTTATTCCTTTATTATTACATCATTCACGCCTTTTTTTTAATTAACGTAATTAGGCTCCGTTATAGTATCTTTATTCCTTTATCATTTCATCATTCACGCCTTTTTCTTAAATTAACGTAATTAGGCTCCGTTATTAGTACCTTTATTCCTTTATCATTTCATCATTAACGCCATTTTTGAATTTACGTAATTAAGCTCCGTTATAGCATCGTTATTCCTTTATTATTACATCATTCACGCCTTTTTTTTTAATTAACGTAATTAGGCTCCATTATAAGCGAACGTATTTCCGGTCGAATAGCCGCGTTTTCAGGTCGTCTTCACATCAAAGCGCTATAACTACACATCCTAAGGCTACGTTCTTTCTAGCTACTGACACAGATACTATGCATGCTGCTTTCATGGGACAGAAACAAAAGTGTGTAAAAAAAAAACACTGGATGCTCAATTTGAAGCTTTTCTCTTTATTGTCTCGCCTTTTTGTTCTTCTAAATGGACCGAGTGAGACAAAATAAGTCTCTGATGCTTTTTAATTGTTGTGTTCGTGACATTTAAGCGTAATAAAAAGCTATCTAATTAAAAGTCACCAGGTTGAAATCGACACAAAAAAGATAGGGACAAAACGCTTAATTTCATGGAAAGATAAAGCACACACCAACGAGCATCTAGAAAAAAAAACAAAAAACATACAACCCTCTCGCCATGTACAGACCTACACGCACACACACAGACACACTCTCTCTCTCTCTCACATTCACTCACTCACACACACACTCACTCACTCACTCACACACACACTCACACACACACACACACACACACTCAACACACACTCACACTCACCTCACCCCCACACACATTCATTCACCTCCCCCACACACTCACACTCACCCCACACCCACACCCACACACACACACACTCCCCCCCACACACTCACCCCCCCACACAAACTCCCACACGCCCCCCCAAAAAAGAAAAAAAAAAAAATCCCAACCCCGCCCTCCGCCCTTCAAACACTTACTTCTCCCGCTGGAACTTGAGCGAGTGCACGATCTCGGGGCGCTTCTGGCGGTAGTTCCACAGGTGGATGGAGTCGTCTGCCGTGGCGGAGACGAGCGCGCCCTCGTTGATCAGGAAGATGACGTGCAGGACGGCCGCCTCCGACTCATGGCGCACGTGCACGTCTACGCCCGGGCGGCCGATGCTGGAGGCGGGGTTAAGGAAAGGCCGGGCTGCTGTTGGCAATGGGGGTGGCAATGGGGGTGGCAATGGGGGTGGTAATGGTGGTGGTAATGGAATTGGCAATGGTGGTGGTAATGGAGGTGGCAATGATGGGGGTGGCGGTGGTAATGGGGGTGGTAATGGGTGGCAATGGTGGCGGCAATGGAGGTAGCAATGATGGAGGTGGTGGTGGTGGTAATGAGTCTGTAATGGTGGTGGTATTGATAATGGCAATGGGGGTGGTAATGATGGGGGTGGTGGTGGCAATGGAGTTGGCAATGGTGGTGGTAATGGTGCTGGAATTAATAATGGCAATGGTGTTGGCAATGGTGGAGGGAGGAGTCGGTGGTACTGAGGTGATGGCGACGATAAATAATATTTAGAATGTCGACGATGGTGATAATAATGACAATGATATTAGCAATCCCAAAAACAATAACCTTGTCAGAGCTCCTGGGAGTTTCAATTAAAAGATCAATTAAAACATCGGCAATGATGGTGATAATAATGACAACAGTAATAATAACAAAACCAATAACCGTACCAGAGCTCCAGGAAATTTCCATTATAAGATCTGTGCAGTCAGGAAATGCATTCATGTAAATAAAAATGCATACGAATGCTGGTGATAACGACATCTGCAAAAAGTCATACTTTTTTAATGCAAAATGATTCCTTTTTGCCCTCGTCCTCCCTCTCTCACATCCTTTTTCCCTCTTCCATTCTCCCTTCTTCTCCCTCTCCCTCTCCACTCTCTCCCTCCCTCTCTTCCTCTCCCCTCTTTCCCTCCCTCCCTTCCCCTCCTTTACCTTCTCCCTCTCTTCCTCTCCCTTTCCCTCTCCTTTTCTCCCTCCCTCTCATCCTCTCCCATTCCCTCTCCTCCTCTCCCTCCCTCCCTCCAGCTCCTCTCTCTCCCTTCCTCCCCGAATATTCTCCCTCCCCCCCCAAGCGAAGTGTCGCAATAAACACGTTGCCAAATCTACGGACGATTCCCGATCCGCCATGAAACGCTAATGACCAAAATCTAATTTGGCGCGAAAGCCGGGGTGGAGGTGGGGTGGGGGTGGGTGGGGGTGGCTATAAGAGTAGGGGTAGAGGGGTGGGGGTGGGTGGTCCAGATGGGTTTTCTATAAATGCTCGCCATAACACTCGGCCATAATAATATCAGCTGTCAATGCCGGAGATCAGCTGTTACCTCTTGGGTTATTTACCTGTTACCCGGGAGACACGGTGGGAGTGAGGGTCACGGGGTAGGGGTAAGGGGTTAGTAAAGAGAGGTGGGGGGATGGGGGGAAAAGGGAAAAGGAGGCGGGGAGGGGAAGGGAAAAGGAGGCGGGGAGGGGAAGGGAATAGGAGGCTAGGGAAAAGGAGGTGAGGAGGGGAAGGGGATAGGAGGCTAGGGAAAGAAAAAGGGAGTTGGGGAAGAGGAGGAGTTAAAGGGGACCGGGAAAGGGGCAAGGGGGTAGGGGAAGGGAGGGGCCGGGATGTTTCGTAACTGATGCTTCCAAACGGACACAGATGACGTCACGGAAGGCTCAGCTGATGCGGCGCTTGATGCAAACCGGATCTCATAACAATCTAGACAAAGCCGTTGATGTTGCGAAACGCTGGCGCAGAGAAATGAACAGGCGAGTCTTAACAAAAATAGTAATAGCCAACAGTGACCCCGGAAACAGAAAAATGCCCACAAAGGAAGCCACAGCAAAAATTAACAACAAGAGAGAAAAACAAGCTACAATCACCAGTAACGCCAGAAAAAAAAGAAACATTAACCAACAATAACACCTAAAAGAAAAAAAAAATGAAACCACGAGTCACAACCGAACAGAGACAAACGACATATCCCACACTCGTTCATGCGACCACGTTAAGTCATCAGCCAAGAACAGGTGTAGGTGGCGGGCGAGGCGCGAGGAAGCAAGCGAGGAAGCAAGAGTGACGAATAGCGAGGCGAAGTGAGGAAGCAAGAGTGACGAATAGCGAAGCGAAGCGAGGAAGCAAGAGTGACGAATAGGGAGGCGAAGCGAGGAAGCAAGAGTGACGAATAGCGAAGCGAAGCGAGGAAGCAAGAGTGACGAACAGAGAGGCGAAGCGAGGCCGCGCTGTTAATCATCACGAGTGGGGCGCCTCGAACCAAAGCGAAGTCTTATGAAATACTTTAATACAGCCTTTTGAATTATGTGCTAAATCAGTGTCTTGTTACTTACTGGATATTTCGTCTTAAAACCGCACCTTGTTACACGATGAATAATGGCTATTTCTTGCAGTGTCTCGTCTCAAAACAGCACCATGTTTAGATAACGAGTCTCGTCTTAAACCAATTTACTGCTTATAGACTGCCCTACCCGAAGGCCTCATCACCAATGCCTAGAACCAATGCCCCGTTTCAACAGCTCCAGCGCAATGCCTCCACCCAATGCCCTCAAAATCAGCGTCTTCTAACAAAACCCCGGAGATTAATGCTCCGTATAATCCACCGCCCGCTCTCCCTATGCTCGATGGACAAAATCCTTTTCGAATATCGCTTCCAACATGTAAATTTAATCGCATTAAGTTCTTAAATGATATAAAAGGGGGTTACGTGCTTAATGCCACTCAGCCAGGGAAAGAGGAGGGAAGGAGAGGGAGGAGAGCAGCTGGTGGCGCTAGTGCTGGTGCTGGTACTTTTTGCTTTCTGGTACTCACGCTCGCGATGCGGAATTGATACACCTATTGTGGTATGTGAGATGATAGAATCGAAAGGAGAATCCAAGCCTTCAACCGAAGTCGTTATGATGTTACAAGACCGTGTGAGAAAGACCACCAGCCACATCTGTCTCTCGATCCCGTGCACCGCAAACATCGCACCACTGACACGGATTCCGCGACGTGGCCCAGAGTTCGCGAACCCTCGACCCCAGCGGCAACGCACTCCGTAGCCAGGAAGGCATCGCATCGCACCAAATCACATCACAGCATTACTCTCACCACAGCATTACTCTCGCCGCTTCTCCCTAACGCCGCCGGTCCTTTTATGGCACCGCGAGTGACACCCGCTTCCACCATGCCTTCCCTCTGCCAACACGAACCAACACTGCTGCCAACATCATTCGGAAACCCAGTGCCTTCGAACACTAAATAGCTTTATATCTATTTCTACAGGCACCACAAGTCGATGAAAATATATATACTCATTCTTTTCTTCTTCAAAGTGGGAGAATGAAGAGGGAAAGAAGAGAAGAGGGATAAGAACTGATAAAGGGAAGAACCTAAGGATTAGAAAGGAGGAAAAGAAAATGGAAAGCATCAAAACGAAGGCCTTTTTTCGAGGGAATATGCTCTTAACACCTAGGATATGACTGACGGCAGGCGGACGACGACAACTGATTAAAAAATTATTGGATACGAACCAACTGATGAGCAACAATATCATTTCGGTCACGTTGCTCTCTCTGCCATACTCCCAAGTGCATCTTCGCTTCGATAAAAGAGAGTATAGCAGTAGCATGAAAAAGGTTCAGGTCATAAGACTGACACGAGACGAAACTGCGGTGCCCTGGCTTGCAATGGATCTTGACAGTCCTTTCAAACCCAATTTCCTCGTCCTCCCTCCTCCCTTCTTATTTTCTCCTCCTTCTCTCCCTTCCCTATTCCACCTTAGCCTCTGCTCCTCATTTCACTTCTTCCTCATTCCCTCCTATCTATCTTCTTCAATTCCTATTCCCATCTATCCACCTCCTCTCCTATATTCTGTCCTGACACCACCTTCTCCCCGTCCTCCTCCTCCTCCTTCTTAACCCCTTCTCTCCCTCCATTCTCCCCAACCCCTTCCCCCCTCCTCTGCCTCCACCCTCTTCTCTCCCTCTATCCCCCCCCACCCCCCTCTCCCCTTCCCTTCCCACATTACCTGGAAGCTGGTACTGTCCCTAATGACCCCTGAACAACAACAACAAAAATAAAAAGAAGAAAGAACAATACTAAGAAAGAAAAAAAAGAAAACAAAAAGCAGAATCAAAAAGCAATTCAAACGGACGGAAAAAAAGAAAACAAAAAAACAAGAAAAGATAAATTCCAAGAAAAAAAAAAATGATACATAAAACGCCTTCAACCCCACCTAGTAGGCCTACTTACGTACCCCCCACCCACCCCTCCCTCAGCGCCCGCCACCCCGCCCGCCACCCCGCCCGCGACAGGCTTCACAATAAGCGCAGACGAGGCCGCCCGCGTGATGCTATGCAAACTCTTTAGTCTCACGAGTGTCAAATAAACCCAAAATTTCTCAGCGGGTAAAATTACCTGCCTATCTTAAAGAAAAAGAATAAATAAATGAATAGATAAATAATAATAAATGAATAAGATTAATAATAACAAATGAATAAGATTAATAACAATAAATGAATATTAATAATAACAAATGAATAAGATTAATAATAACAAATGAATAAGATTAATAATAACAAATGAATAAGATTAATAATATTAGATGAATAAGATTAATAATAATAAATAAATAAATATATAAGTAATAATAAATAAAAAGATATATAAATAATAATAAATAAATAAATAGATAAATATTAATAAATAAATAAATGGATAAATATTAATAAATAAAGAAAGATAAATATCTACATAGAATAATAAACAAAAACAATTAAAAAAATAATAATAAATAAGAAATTGAAAAAAAAAAACAAGTAAAATGAGAGAGAAATGTTCAATACAATAAGGGAGTTCATAAGAAAAATCAGGTGCTGACATAAGAGGGAGAGAACGAGAGAAAATAAGATAAAGAATAAGTGAGAAACAGATAGAAATAGAAATAGAAATAGATAAACAGATAGATACAGAGAGAGATAGAGGGAGAGAGAGAGAGAGATGGAAAAGGAGCATACTTACGACAAACTGAGAAGTGGAACGGTAAAGATGGAAGGAGAAGAAGAAGAGAAAAAGGGGTGTAAAAAGGATAAGAATTTCACGAGATGCCATGATGAATCTGACAAGGTGAAAGGGTGAGAGGGTGAATAAAAAAAGGAAAAAGAAAAAAAGAAAAAGAGGAAAAGGAAAGAAAATGAAAAATAGGAAAGGAAAAGAATTAAGAAAAGAAAAAAAAAGAAAAGTTGAAAAAAAGAGAAAAACTTAAATTTATATATTTTTTTCTTTCCTTGTCTTCTTCTTTATCCGATTATTGTCTCTTTCTTTTTTCACGTTGTTTCTCCCCCCCCCACCCTCGTGGTGCGGCGTACTTATCACTACGCATAATTAAACTCTAAAATTACTTAATGATTTTGATTACGTTCCCCCCGACAGATCCGGTTACGTTGATGTAATAAATGGTCTACATTATACACTTAACAAGAATAACTCTTACAAAAAAATAAAAATATAAATAGAAAATAAAAATGTCAAGACAAACAGTCAAACACACAAACAAAAATAGATAAATAAATAAATAAATAAAAATAGGTAAATAAAACAATAAAAAATCATCATTGCAACTAACGATAATTGTTTCTTGTTCCATCAATGCAAAATTTTTGAAAGAGTTCCAGGCTTAACAAAGGAAAAAGAAAATGAACAATTACCTTCTTATACAATAAACGAAAGATCGATCTAATTCAACTGATAAAACACTAACAGAAGAGGGGAAGAAGGGTGGTGAAGGATATGATAAAGGGGGAGGGGGAGGGGGAGGGGGAGAGACAGAGAAAGAAAGGAGAGGCAGAAAAAAGGAGGGAGATATAGAGAAAGAGAAGAGAGAGAGAGAGAGAGAGAGAGAGAGAGAGAGAGAGAGAGAGAGAGAGAGAGAGAGAGAGAGAGAGAGAGAGAGAGAGAGAGAGAGAGAGAGAGAGAGAGAGAGAGAGAAAGAGAGAGAGAAAGAAAGAAAGAGAGAGAAAGAGAGAAAGAAAGAAAGAAAGAGAGAAAGAAAGAAAGAGAAAGAAAGAGAAGGAGGGGGTAGCGGAAAGGAAACAAATATCATCACAAATGCCATCCACTCATTC
>NC_091573.1:6167546-6170046 GCF_042767895.1 Penaeus vannamei | reverse complement strand
ACAATTAGATTCGTGATTGAAGTGTATACACTAGATTCAAAAGAATCCCAAATGTATATTTCAGTCCTTCTCCGCCTATCTGTCTGTCTGTGATTGTCTGTATGTCTCTCTGTCTGTCTGTCTGTCTGTCTGAACCGTATTCATGTTGACAAATGTGGAACGGTATGGCTGAGAACGGATATCTTCACAATACAAGAGATGTATTTAACCGGTTCTCATTCATACCTTTCCACATCTGTCTGTCTGTCTGTCTCTCTCTCTCCATCCAAACATCCCCCTATCTTACCCCCAAAAGGAGATAAGGAAGATAAAGGAGTGGGGGGCAAGAAGGGAGGGACAGAGGGGGAAATAAGAAGGGAGAGATAGAGGGAAGTAAGGAGGGAGGGACAGAGGGGATTGTAAGAAGGGAGAGATAGAGGGAAGTAAGGAGGGAGGGACAAGACGTGTAAGAAGAGAGAGATAGAGGGAAGTAAGGAGGGAGGGACAAGAGGTGTAAGAAGGGAGAGATAGAGGGAGGGACAAGAGGGGGTAGAGGGGGGGGGGGAGTGAGCTGGAAACTTAGCGGCGCCGCAAAGGAAGACGCGCCATTACGCCGAGGACCCCCCCCCCCCCTCCACGCAACGCCAATTAGCCCAGCTCGCGGTCGTTGCGCTGATAACTTGGACGATAACTTTGAGACAACAAGTTCCTCGCCGACGCAGGCCTTGCCCCCTTCCCCTTTGCCGCTGTTCTGCTTTTTTGTCTGTCTCCGTTTCCCCTTCCTTATCCCTTTTTCCTTCCCCTTACCCTACCCATTTCTTCTCCTCTAACCCTTCAACCAACCCCTATCTCCTTCACCCATTCCCTATCCTTTCTCCTTCTCCCTATCCGTTCACTCTTCCCCTCCCACTCCCATTTTCCTATTCCCCTTCCCTCTCATTCCCCTTCCACTTCCCTCACCTTTCCCCTACCCTCCACCTCCCCTTCCACTTTCCTCACTCTTCCCCTACCCCTTTATCCTTCCCTCCCACTCACCTCTTCCCCCTTCCCCCTCACTTCATCCTCTCCCCTTCCCCTCCCCCTTCCCCCTCACTTTATCCCCTCCCCCTCCCCCTTCCCCTTCCCCCTCCCCCCTTCCCGAGTGCGTAAGGGCTACCAACCCAATGGCGTTACAGCTCCGCCAACCGCCGGCCGACGTAGATCTGGGAGCAAAGCAGCTTCCGTTGCTCCTTCTGTTGCTCCCTTTCTTGCACAAGAGGATTGCAAGCAGGGGAAAGGAGCTGAAGTAGAAAAACAAAAAGAAAAAAGAAAAAAGGGAAAAAGGGAGGAGGAGGAGGAGGAGGAGGAGGAGGAGATGATGAAGAAGGAATGACTGATAAGCGGATTGCAAACTGTGGAGCTGAAGTAGCAAAACAAAAAGAAAAAGGAGAGAAAAAAAGAGGAGGAAGGAGGAGGAAGAGGTGAAGAAACAGATGAAGATGATGACGAAGAAAACAGAAGAAGAAAACGAAGAAAAAGCGAATGCCTAGGGTTCCATCAATAATACCAACGGCCGTAGTTGTGAAAAAGAAGTAACTAACAGATAAAGGTTATGATGATAGCGTAACATCTATAGTAATAATAATAATGATGATAATTACACTTATTATTATTATGATAATTAGAATTATCATCATGGTAATAATAATCATTATTTTGGTAAGAATAATAATAATCACTATTATCATAATAATACAAATAACGATAATAATAACAATAATAGTAACAACTACAATAACAATAATAAATACAATAAGGACAAAATCAATAATACTACAATAACCGCTTCATTGAAACAACGAACAGCTATCAAGGACAAACATACAACCAATACACCCCCCCTATTGCCCTCCCCTCACTTCCCCTTCCCCTAAAACCACCCCTCCCACCCACCCCTCACCCCCACCCCTATAAAAAGCCTACCTGCCGCCGCAAAATGGTTCCATCGATTTAAAATCTGTTAGAAACCAGCCAATCCACTCAATGGGCGGAGTGACAGGCGGGATAAGCGAGCGAGACGGATGGTCGTGGCGGTCGTGGCGCTGACGTTCGCTTCCTCCTTGTCCTCCTCCTCCCCCTTCCTTCTCCCTTTCCTCCTTTCTTTTGTTTCCTCCCCCCCCCCTTCCCTCTTTTTTCTTTCTTTTTTCTTTTCACCTTCCCTCTTTTCTTTCTTTCCTCCTTCCCCTTCCCTCTCCTCCCCTTCCTTCTTTTCTTTCTTTTCCTCCTCCCCCTTCCTCTTTCTTTCTTTTATCTTTTCACCTTCCCTCTTTTCTTTCTTTTCTTCCTCCCCTTCCCTCTTTTCTTTCTTTTCCTCCTCCCCCTTCCCTCTCCTTTCTTTTCCTCCTCCCCTTCCGTCTTTTCTTTCTTCTTCTCCTCCCTCTCCCTTCCGCCCCCCCCTCCTTTTCCTCCTTTCTTTTTCTTCTAATCTTCCCCAATTCATTTAAAAGCTTCTACGTCCCTGACCCACCTCTGTCTCTCCCGT
>NC_091573.1:6157546-6162546 GCF_042767895.1 Penaeus vannamei | reverse complement strand
CCAGGCGAGAAAGAAAGAAAAGGAAATACCAGACTCCAAAGGGCGGCAAGTGGCGGGGACAGCCCTCTCACAGGCGCCAAAGTGGAAGAGTGGAATGGGCCTAAAGTGGAGCTCAAAGTGGACGAAAGTGGAGAGCGAGAAGGTGGAAGAGCAAAGGAAAAAGACAAAGAGAAAGAGGGAGAAGGGAAGGTGGAAATGAGAAGGGTGAGAAGAAGAGAAAGGAGGACAGGGGAGAAAGGGAAGGGGAGGGGAGAAAAAGAAGGGAAGAGAGGAAGGGTAAGAAAGAGAGGAGAAAGTAAGAGGGGTCAATAGGGAAAACGGATAGAAAGGTCGAGAAGGATGGAAAGAAAAGACAGACGAAAGTGGACAAGAGACGACATAAAAAAGAGAGACGAAAGAAAAGAAGAAAAAGGAAAGAAAAGACAGACGAGAGCGGAGAAGAGAGAAGAGACGACATAAAAAAAAGAGAACCGAAAGAAAAGAGGAAAAAAGAAAGAAAAGACAGACAAGAGCGGAGAAGAGAGAAGAGACATGATACAGAGACGAAAGAAAAGAGAAAAAAAGGAAAGAAAAGCGAGGGAGAAAGAAGGGCGAGGGGCAGGGGGGCGGAAACCACCACGTCGCCCCGTGTTTACGAAGCGCCTTCCCTAAACAGGGCAATTCAATATGTCTCTCTGCAGGAGTGTGTGCCTGACAAGCCCTTAACGCATATTTTTACCCGATATATTTGATGTTATGTTGACGGTTCGGTAACGCTAGCGCCCGTGGCCTTGCTTGTGGACGCAAACACGTGTAAACAGATACATTGCGTCAACACGGTGAACGTAAACACACACAGCATTATATATGTGTGTGTTCATGTGTGTTTGGGATACGGAGGGAAGGCGTGTGCGTGTGCTTGTACGCTCGTGTGTGTTAACGTGCTCCTGTGTTAACGTGCTCGTGTGTTTACGTGCTCGTGTGAGTGAGTGTGTGTGTGTGTGAGTGCGAGTGTGAATGTGTGTCTGCGTGTGTAAGCGTGGGTGGGTGGGTGGGTGTTTGCGTGCGTGTGCGTGCGTGTGCGTGCGTCCGTGTGTATGTGTGTACGCGCGTGCACATGAGTATGGGTGTATGCTGCATGCCATGTTGAGAAGAAATAACAAAGCTTCACACAAGCAAAAACAGCAGCAGCACCCCGGGCCCGATCCAAGCCAAGATCACTCCAGTTAATGATCAGAAAAAAATCCATGCCCAACCCTCCTTGCAATATGAAATAACAACAAACAAAAAATAACAAATACTAGACAAAATCGAAAATCCCCGCGAATAAATCCCCCCAATCACCCCTCCACCCCCCACCCACCCCCGTGCAAGAAATCCATCATTAAGCCAGACATCAATTGATAAAATCTCAAAGTCTTAAAACCATCGCTCGCTTCGTGCCACAAAGAAAAGATGAGAAAAAAAATTATCTCACGCTGTTCCTAACAGTAATCTAAAAAATCATAAACTTCTGAATGTTTTTTGAATTGGTTCTTAAGAATCATCTTTTTTAAAAATCTCTTTCCAGCGATGATTCTATATTCAGCGAAAAAAAATGAAAGAAAAAAATGAGAGAGAAAAAAAATGATATGAATACGTGAATTTACCATTAACATTCACGCGGGCTGTTGCGCCTTGTAGCAAAGCCGAAAAAAATATAAAATAAATTGACGTGGATTTCTTTCTCTCCTTTTTTTCCCTTTATTGTTATGAAAGTCAAATCATTTTTCGCTTTGTCCCGAGCCTATTTGTTATGCTGATGCTTATTCCGAGGATGTACATATGCAAATGGCTGTGTATTTCTGTATACATGTGCCTATGTACTATACAGTTACTTTCCAAAACTCTGGATTGTATTTTAACTACTTTTGTACGAGACACACACGCACACAAACCTACACACACCCACACACACACACACACATACACACAAACTCTCTTTCTCTCCCACACACACAAACAACTTTAACCACACCATTCCAAATCCAGATTCAACCCTTTTCTCCTTTACTTCTCTCCCCCCTTCCATTCACCCTTTCTGCCCCTTTCCCTTACTCCTATTCTCCCTCTTCCCCCCCCCCCAACGTGACCCCTCCCCCCCAATCTGTCTCCACGTAATATCGTTATTCTTATGACTCTTTGCGGTGTTGCCTTATACGGATACCTACACGTACATAAATATAGGCATCGTGTGACGTAAGCGGGTATCTTTAGATAACACAATCAGTATCTATCAGTAAATTCATTATGTGCATTTTTTTATATACATCAACCACTTTTTTTCTATATATCAATCATTTTGATACCCTTATATCTTATGTGCCATTCATTTTTTTCATACATCATTCAGCTTTTGATACATAATCAATTTTCTTTATGCATCATCCAGTTTGACTATGAATCATTAAATCAGTATATACATTATTCATTATTTTCTTTACATTATTTTCATTTAATATCATCAATTCACAGCTATATAAGTAATAACAAACGCGTATAAGTAAATTTCCCCTTTCTCTCTAACTTTCTTGGAAGAAAAGCAGAACAAAAAACAACTTCTCTTCTGTATCCTGACACCAGGGCCGAATTCTGATAGTCTTGTGGATAAAACAGAAAGAAGGAAGGAGACAAATGAATAATCTAGGAGAGAACTTTTCTTTGTCTGTCTGTCTGTCTGTCACCCACACACGCACACAGTTAGAAAGAGGAAAGAGGGAGAGGAGAGGGATGGATGGAGGGAGGGAGGGAGAGGAAAGGGAGGGAGGGATTGAGGGAGTGGAAAGGGAGGTAGGGATTGAGGGAGAGGAGACAGAGAGAGAGAGAGAGAGAGAGAGAGAGAGAGAGAGAGAGAGAGAGAGAGAGAGAGAGAGAGAGAGAGAGAGAGAGAGAGAGAGAGAGAGAGAGAGAAATAGATAGATAGAGAGCAATCCTACCCAATGCCCGCCACCAGAGACAGCACGAGTCCCCTCCTCATTACGAATAGACGACACGCCCACCTCCTCGTCCCACGCCCCGCCCACCTCCTCGTCCCACACCCTGCCCACGCGTCACAAACCCGATGAATATTTACAAACCTCCCGAGCCAATCCGAGGAGGATGACGGCGACGAGGACGGGAGGGGGGGGGGGAGGCTCTATCCTCGTCTCCGCCATCCTCCAGCCGCATATCCTAGCCCTGTGATCTCCTCAAGGACCTGTAATCTAATGTACATCCTCTCTCACCACCAAATTCCCAAAGCTCCCGTAACTACATCTTCGAAACAGGTAGGACGCGATGGTGGCAAAGTACTACGTATCTATGACATATGAATTTGTCAAAACAGTAAATATGAACCTGTTAAGTTGTAGATACGAATTTGTCGAATAGCAGATATGAATTTGTCGAATAGCAGATATGAATTTGTAAAATAGCAGATATGAATTTGTCGAATAGCAGATACGAATTTGTCGAATAGCAGATATGTATATTGTAAAATAGCAGCCATGAAGAGACCTAGTTCGGTTTCGGCAAGACGGGTCCGAAGCAAAAGATAACGTAGGCAGGTCAGGTGCATAGGCCTACTCGGCAGTTCGCACTCTCCACCTGGCGAGGCACCGTCCTTTTAAACGGCATGTTCTTTTCGGTTTTAAAAGACCATCTCTTTAACTGATGGATAATATGTTTGGATATTAACATATTTTTGAGTATGCGAGTTTGTGAGTCACGACAAGCAACAGACCAAGATTTATTATTATTGTTGTTGTTTTGGGGGGCCTCGCAAGTGGCGAGATATACACTGCTACTTGAAAGATGTTTCGGGGTTATATCTTATCTGTAAGATTTAGGCAAATAAAGCAAAAATGAGTCAACGGATTGTATTTTCACCCCAGATTGACAATTCTATCATCTATATCCTAGTGCCTTCAAAAATGGTATCAGGCCTACCCTAATATTGTCATCTGATGTAAACTATATAAAACATTAAACGAAATCTATAAAACTACAGTACATAATGTAAAAAAAAAAACATAACATAACAAAACTACATAATATACAAAAACCTACATTACATAGAAGGTTCTGGTATAATCGCCCAAAAGTTTGTTAAATACAAGAGACAATTCTCTTATAGCTAAAACCATCAAACACAAAGGTAAGCTATATGACGCCTTTGAATCACTAATGAGACATGTCTTTTAATGCTTGTCTGAGAACGCATGACACCCAGACACAAAAATGACGTCACAATCAGTCATTTCCGGTTCACCACCCAAACCTATGAAGTCGGATGTCACCAAATTACAATTCCACGTCAATCAAATAACATAATGGCTAAAAGGGTCTCTTGTCATTCATTATCATTATGACGTTAATACTAATTGTACTATTTGCGAACCTCGATGATAAAAGCTAATATACAGAGCGCAAAAAGCGGGATTAATTTGCTTAAAAGTGTCTGCTTGAGTCGCGCCTAAAATCTCTTCTTTTGTCACCAACGGAAAATGAGAGAAAAAAAATATTCTCTCTCCATGGGGTAAAAAAATCTTCCCGATCTGAGTCCGCTCCCCCCCCCCCTCTCTCTCTCTCTCTCTCTCTCTCTCTCTATATATATATATATATATATATATGTATATATAGGTATATATATATATATATATATATATATATATTTATATATATATATATATATATATATATATATATATATATATATTTCATATTATATATATATATATATATATATTATATATATATATATATATATATATATATATATAATTTATATGTTCCTCTATCTCTCTCCCCCCTCCAATACATAAGAGAAAACATAAATAAAACGTGATAAAAACGAAAAAAAAAGTAGAAACAAACATAACTTATCAAACAAACAAAAAAAAAAGAAAACAAACAAACAACCAAACAACCAAAACAACAAAAAGACAGTCGCCAAGAAACGCGCCCTCAGCCCGTGGAGCGCCGCTGTCCCGCATGGGCGTCGA